>NC_133371.1:0-301376 GCF_049309525.1 Garra rufa | reverse complement strand
GTACAATTTCACATTGCAACAGTAATATTTCTGTTTTCATTTTTATAATTTTAATAGTGGTAATACAATAAGACTATAATATTTAAATGCTTTCACTAAAATAATATTTACTGGTATTCAATAAAACACTTTAGGATCTAGATGCGTGACTGGGATCAGGATTGGTGGACAGGATTTGGCACAACAGGTGCTTTTCTTAATAATTTTAATAAACATTTTAGGTGAATTGGCAAATCAAGTCTGTTTGTCTTTATTGAATGGTACATTGAGATGGTAAGAACTTAGTTTTAAATAAGGTTTATACATTTCTGTAAATGAAGACCACATTAAGTGTAAATATTTATTTATTGTTGTTTTATAATTCTGCAAATTAACTGATACTTATCTAATTCAAGACCACAATATGTCTGCATATCCAATAAGCAAACTTTAGTCTCTAAACCTGCAAAAATCACACTCTTGATCTGCACAGGTATCATTAATCATTTGAGTTTTCACTTCCTGGATTGCTGTTATAACTCAGAGGAAGATCATTCACTGCTTATATGTCACTCATATGTTTAACTGCATGCTAGTACTACTCATACTATTTTTAGTCTGTCTTTCTGTGGCAGAAATAATACAAGTACTATGTAGGTTTGTTGTTCTAAATTCAGCAACATTACATTTTTTATAACCTGCCTTGTCACATATGATAACAAACGTCCGCTTTACTTTCACTTTGTGCTCAATACATAACAAACAGATAAACATTTCTACATGATTGTACAGCCAATAGAATCACACTTTCACTATGGAGCCTGTTCACAAACTTTTGTGGTGAGTGAAATCTGCAATATTGCAATGTTTGTTTTTTTTAAATTGATGCACATTTATTTAATCATATATGCACCTCACTGAAAACGAATGACAAACATAATTTTGTAGATATATATAGTAGTCAACATTTAAAGTGGATCAAAACCTTTCATAAAATTTGTCCTAAAAGCAAAAAGAGTGCCTATTCTAGTCTTAGGACCACTTTGATGACCTTCAGATATTGAGTACTATATAGTATTTTTTTATGTATGTACTAATAGCACTTACAAGGTTTTAAAAATATATATATATCATTTCCATTGTCTGAAAATTGAACTCCATCCAACCTGAACAGTTTACTTTTCTTCTCTGTTATATCTTTATTATTGATGAACACTCCACCAATGTCAGTCATGTATTAAGTTCCTGGCTTTGTTCATCTTCTCCGGAAAAAAGTATTGTGGTATTGGTGCTGAAATTGCTTAAAGGTCCTCATTGGAGTGCTGAAAGGTTGAGAGCATGACATCCAGAAGCTGGCTCTATCTCGTGCCTTCCTTCCCCAGTCTCTGGAGTATTCTGGAGACCCAGGTTTGGTTAACAGGTGACCTCAGCTGTCCTCTCAGCCCACTTGATATAGCTGTGACCGACAACTAGTACAATTTTCTCTAAAATATTGTGTTAAAACTATTTATTAATGCATTTATTTATTTTTTATTAATTATAAGCTAAATGAAAACCCGAAAACGGAGTGTCTATTTGTAAAAACTCCGCCCACCAATGTGTGATGTGGCTGGTCAAGACTACAAAAAATGGCTGTTTAACCTCAGCTTCTGTGGTGTTGCGGGGAAAGCGCGCGTAGAACTTTTTTCGACGCGGTCGACCCGGGTTCGATTCTGCCTTCTGGCAAGTTTTTTTTCTCCCTTTACAAATCTCATATCATATGGGAAAGACATTTATTTTGAATAAAAATGAAGAAAATAATCGAAAAGTTAAAAATAAAGTATTCATTAGTGTTAGGGTAGGTGTATTGTCCCAAATAAGACAGCATCCATTTAATAAGTTGAATTAAAACTATCACTTACACTCAAAACATAATTACTGCATACTGTTTTAATGTACTACAATACTGATGTGCAGATAATTAGGCCTTTTTGCAAGAAGTATTATAAATGATAGAAAATCCTGCTATTTTAACAGTGTAAATAAGATCTATACTTATTTGCACTTAATGTAAATAGAACTCATTGCTATTTGCACTTAGTGCAATCACATCAGTAAGCCATATCTTAGCACCAGAACATCGTACGGACATGGGGTTGGGTTCTTTTGACTCAGGTGGGAAATCACTTTGTAAATATCACCATGGTAAATGTGTACCCACACCCTAGCAACCATTTAGAGCAACCTAGAAACCGTATAGCAACATAAGGAAGCCATATCTCAGCTCCACATCATAATACAGACATCATGGGCTACAGGGCCGAGTTTTGCCACTTGCAAAGTATTACTATTACTGTTCGCCCTGACAAAACTTCGGCGCGTAACTCGTCCCACACCGTTTGTCATAGATCCATGAATGAGGTGTCAAATCGACCGGCTCATTGAGGAGAGGTGTGCTATGACTTTTCTAGGCGATTGAACCTACAATCTTCACACAGCGTACAAAAAAAGTGTGCAAAAAAAATCCCATAGACTTACAATGGCAGAATGAGTGTGAATTTGAATCTCAACTGTCACTTTCTCACACACACACACACACACACACACAGGCCCATAGGAACTTCGGCGCGTAACTCGTCCCGCACCATTTGTCGTAGACCCATGAATGAGGTGTCAAATTGTGCGGCTTATTGAGAAGAGGTGTGCTATGACTTTTTGAAGTGATCGGGCGTACGATTATCATAAAGCGGGTGAGAAATTTGGGCAAAATCTCCTATAGACTTAACATTGCCATAAAATTTGTGAGATCATATATTTAGATCAGAAAGTCATAGAGGTTTGTAGGTTTTGACTCGGCCTATAAGTAGTGACCTATGATCTTCATAGCCACACCCTAGCAACCAATTACGTCACCCTAGCAACCGAAGGCCGAGTTTTGCCACTGCAAGCACCACTCACATTTTCTTCAGGAAATGTACATATCTAGTTAGTGGTGCTTGCCATAGGCAAAGCATCACTATTACTATTGTTCATACTTATTAGTGGTGCTTGCCATAGGCAAAGCATCACTATTACTATTCGACATACTTATTCTTCTTCTTCTTCTTCTTCTTCTTCTTCTTCTTCTTACTTCTTCCGTACGTTTTTCGGCGCGTAACTAGTCCCGCAGTTTTTGTCGTAGACCCTCGAAACGGGCGTCAAATCGTGCGTCCTATATAGACTCGGTGTGCTATGACTTTTATAAGGGATCGGGGGTACGATGATGTCACACGGGGCAAAAAACCACCCCAAAATTTACAACGACAATGCATTACGGCCAACTTTAACGGGACGTAGCGCAGACCCAGAATTTCGTAGAAACACGTGATTCACCACAACTGGAGAGGCTGTCAAGCTGTGCGAGAACATATCTCGCAATGGGGTGTAGGTTGTACCCCTGGGGCGCAAATGCCCCTCTTTCATTCAAATTTTGGCGCGCCCCTCGTCCCGCAATTTTTGTCGTAGACCCTCGAAATGGGCGTCAAATTGTGCGGCCAATATAGGAATGTAGATCCCCGACTTTTATAAGCGAACAGGGGTACGATGATGTCACCTGGGGTAAAAATTCGGCCCCAAAATCCCATAGACAACGCATGGGGACGAATTTTGACGGAACGTAGCGCCAAGCAAGAATTTCGTAGAAACACGTGATTCGCCACATCTGGAGAGGCTATCAAGCTGTGCGAGAAGACTCCTCGCAATGGGGTAAAAGTTGTACCCCTGGGGTGCAAGAGCTCTCCAAATTTGCCCCATTGACTTTCTATGGTAAGGGACGTCCCGTGAAAACCCATTGTAATTTACATAGGGGTTTTGCATTGGGCATATCTCAGCATCACATTGGCCTAGAGACATGGAGGCGGGCTCATTTTACTCAGATGGCCAATCAGACTCTCCGGATCATCATGAAGGTGTCAAGCCACGCCCTAGCAACCATTTAGGGCACCCTAGCAACTGATCCCATAGACTTCCCATTATAAGGGCCCAGATGCATATCTCTGGATCAGAGTGTCATAGAGACATGGGGGCGGACTCCTTTGAGTCGGGGCAGCAAACGCCCAATCACCAATCAACATTGACACTCCCTAGCAACCAAACAGAGTACCCTAGCAACCCAAAGCCACACAGGCATATCTTCAGACCTGAATGTCACAGAGACATGGGGGTTGGTTTAAATCACTCATACTGGCAACTACACTTTACAGTGTCGTCATTGGCCACTCCCTAGCAACCAAAGAGAGTACCCTAGCAACCCTTAGCCACACAGGCATATCTTCAGACCTGAATGTCACAGAGACATGGGGGTTGGTTTAAATCACTCATACTGGCAACTACACTTTACAGTGTCGTTATTGGTCACTCCCTAGCAACCAAACTGAGTACCCTAGCAACCAATTAGCAAGACTGATATCTTTGTATCAGAATGACGCATGGACATGGGAGTTGCTACTTTTGACTCATGCTAGCTAACTCTTGACATGCTACACATGCTAGCACTCAATGGCTACATGCTAATAGCAATTAGCTAAGGGCTAATCAGGCAAAGACCTCTATAACACTCCATAGTAATGATCTTTGACAACTAGCAACTGCCTACCAATGCCCTAGCAACTAGCCCGGGTACCTTAGCAACGGCCCTAGCAACCACCCGGGTACCCTAGCAACCGCATAGAAACGGCCCTAGTAACCACCCAAGTACCCCAGCAACCACCCTGGGTACCCTAGCAACTGCCCTAGCAACCACTCCGAGTACCCTAGCAACCACATAGCAACACCCTAGCAACCACCCCAGGCACCCTAGCAACCACATAGCAACACCTTAGCAACCACCATGGGTACCCTAGCAACGGCCCTAGCAACCACCCCGGGTACCCTAGCAACGTCCCTAGCAACCACCCCGGGTACCCTAGCAACCGCATAGCAACACCTTAGCAACCACCCTGGTTACCCTAGCAACCACCCTGAGTACCCTAGCAAACTGCATAGCAACACCCTAGCAACCACCCCAGGTACCCTAGCAACCACATAGCAACACCTTAGCAACCACCCTGGGTACCCTAGCATCGGCCCTAGCAACCACCCCGGGTACCTTAGCAACCGCATAGCAACACCCTAGCAACCACCCCGGGTACCCTAGCAACGGCCCTAGCAACCACCCCGGGTACCATAGCAACCGCATAGCAACACCCTAGCAACCACCCCAGGCACCCTAGCAACCACATAGCAACACCCTAGCAACCACCCCGGGTACCCTAGCAACCGCATAGCAACACCCTAGCAACCACCCCAGGTACCCTAGCAACTGCATAGCAACACCCTAGCAACCACCACGGGTACCCTAGCAACCGCATAGCAACACCTTAGCAACCACTCTTGGTACCCTAGCAACGGCCCTAGCAACCACCCGGGTACCCTAGCAACCACCCCAGGTACCCTAGCAACGGCCATAGCAACCACCCCGGGTACCTTAGAAACTGCATAGCAACACCTTAGCAACCACCCAGGGTACCCTACCAACCGCATAGCAGCACCCTAGCAACCACCCCGTGTACCCTAGCAACTGCATAGCAACACCCTAGCAACCACCTCAGGTACCATAGCAACGGCCCTAGCAACCATCATGGGTGCCATAGCAACTGCATATCAACACCCTAGCAACCGAGGGCCGAGTTTTGCCACTGCAAGCACCACTCACATTTTCTTCAGGAAATGTACATATCTAGTTATTCTTCTTCTTCTTCTTCTTCTTCTTCTTCTTCTTCTTACTTCTTCCGTACGTTTTTCGGCGCGTAACTAGTCCCGCAGTTTTTGTCGTAGACCCTCGAAACGGGCGTCAAATCGTGCGTCCTATATAGACTCGGTGTGCTATGACTTTTATAAGGGTTCGGGGGTACGATGATGTCACACGGGGCAAAAAACCACCCCAAAATTTACAACGACAATGCATTACGGCCAACTTTAACGGGACATAGCGCAGACCCAGAATTTCGTAGAAACACGTGATTCACCACAACTGGAGAGGCTGTCAAGCTGTGCAAGAACACATCTCGCAATGGGGTATAAGTTGTACCCCTGGGGCGCAAATGCCCCTCTTTCATTCAAATTTTGGCGCGCCCCTCGTCCTGCAATTTTTGTCGTAGACCCTCGAAATGGGCGTCAAATTGTGCGGCCAATATGGGAATGTAGATCCCCGACTTTTATAAGCGATCAGGGGTACGATGATGTCACCTGGGGTAAAAATTCGGCCCCAAAATCCCATAGACAACGCATTGGGACGAATTTTGACGGAACGTAGCGCCAAGCAAGAATTTCGTAGAAACACGTGATTCACCACATCTGGAGAGGCTATCAAGCTGTGCGAGAAGATTCCTCGCAATGGGGTAAAAGTTGTACCCCTGGGGTGCAAGAGCTCTCCAAATTTTCCCCATTGACTTTCTATGGTAAGGGACGTCCCATGAAAACCCATTGTAATTTACATAGGGGTTTTGCATTGGGCATAACTCAGCATCACATTGGCCTAGAGACATGGAGGCGGGCTCATTTTACTCAGATGGCCAATCAGACTCTCCGGATCATCATGAAGGTGTCAAGCCACGCCCTAGCAACCATTTAGGGCACCCTAGCAACTGATCCCATAGACTTCCATTATAAGGGCCCAGATGCATATCTCTGGATCAGAGTGTCATAGAGACATGGGGGCGGACTCCTTTGAGTCGGGGCAGCAAACGCCCAATCATCAATCAACATTGACACTCCCTAGCAACCAAACAGAGTACCCTAGCAACCCAAAGCCACACAGATATATCTTCAGACCTGAATGTCACAGAGACATGGGGGTTGGTTTATATCACTCATACTGGCAACTACACTTTACAGTGTCGTCATTGGCCACTCCCTAGCAACCAAACAGAGTACCCTAGCAACCCAAAGCCACACAGGCATATCTTTAGACCTGAATGTCACAGAGACATGGGGGTTGGTTTATATCACTCATACTGGCAACTACACTTTACAGTGTCGTCATTGGCCACTCCCTAGCAACCAAACAGAGTACCCTAGCAACCCAAAGCCACACAGGCATATCTTCACACCTCAATGTCACAGAGACATTGGGGTTGGTTTAAATCACTCATACTGGCAACTACACTTTACATTGTCGTTATTGGCCACTCCCTAGCAACCAAACAGAGTACCCTAGCAACCTAAAGCCACACAGGCATATCTTCTGACCTGAATGTCACAGAGACATGGGGGTTGGTTTATATCACTCATACTGGCAACTACACTTTACAGTGTCGTCATTGGCCACTCCCTAGCAACCAAACAGAGTACCCTAGCAACCAATTAGCAAGACCTATATTTTTGTATCAGAATGTCGCATAGACATGGGAGTTGCTACTTTTGACTCATGCTAGCAAACTCTCAACATGCTACACATGCTAGCACTCAATAGCTTCATGCTAATAGCAATTAGCTAAGGGCTAATCAGGCAAAGACCTCTATAACACTCCATAGTAATGATCTTTGACAAGTAGCAACTGCATACCAACGCCATAGCAACTAGCCCGGTTACCTTATCAACGGCCCTAGCAACCACCCCGGGTACCCTAGCAACCGCATAGCAACTGCCCTAGGAACCACCCGAGTACCATAGCAACCGCATAGCAACACCTTAGCAACCACCCTGGGTACCCTAGCAACACCCTAGCAACCACTCCGGGTACCATAGCAACCGCATAGCAACACCTTAGCAACCACCTGGTTACCCTAGCAACTGCATAGCAACACCTTAGCAACCACCCTATGTACCCTAGCAACCGCATAGCAACGGCCCTAGCAACCACCCCATCTACCCTAGCAACCGCATAGCAACACCCTAGCAACCACCCTGTGTACCCTAGCAACGGCCCTAGCAACCACTCCGGGTACCCTAGCAACCGCATAGCAACACCCTAGCAACCACCCTGGGTACCCTAACAACGGCCCTAGCAACCACCCTGGGTACCCTAGCAACCACATAGCAACACCCTAGCAACCACCCTGGGTACCCTAGCAACCGCATAGCAACATCCTAACAATCACCTTGAGTACCCTAGCAACCACCCAGGGTACTCTAGCAACGGCCCAAGCAACCATCCTGGGAGCCATAGCAACTGCATATCAACACCCTAGCAACCGAGGGCCGAGTTTTGCCACCGCAAGCACCACTCACATTTTCTTCAGGAAATGTACATATCTAGTTATTCTTCTTCTTCTTCTTCTTCTTCTTCTTCTTCTTCTTCTTCTTCTTACTTCTTCCGTACGTTTTTCGGCGCGTAACTAGTCCCGCAGTTTTTGTCGTAGACCCTCGAAACGGGTGTCAAATCGTGCGTCCTATATAGACTCGGTGTGCTATGACTTTTATAAGGGATCGGGGGTACGATGATGTCACACGGGGCAAAAAACCACCCCAAAATTTACAACGACAATGCATTACGGCCAACTTTAACGGGACGTAGCGGAGACCCAGAATTTCGTAGAAACACGTGATTCACCACAATTGGAGAGGCTGTCAAGCTGTGCAAGAACACATCTCGCAATGGGGTGTAAGTTGTACCCCTGGGGCGCAAATGCCCCTCTTTCATTCAAATTTTGGCGCGCCCCTTGTCCCGCAATTTTTGTCGTAGACCCTCGAAATGGGCGTCAAATTGTGCGGCCAATATGGGAATGTAGATCCCCGACTTTTATAAGCGATCAGGGGTACGATGATGTCACCTGGGGTAATAATTCGGCCCCAAAATCCCATAGACAACGCATGGGGACGAATTTTGACGGGACGTAGCGCCAAGCAAGAATTTCGTAGAAACACGTGATTCGCCACATCTGGAGAGGCTATCAAGCTGTGCGAGAAGACTCCTCGCAATGGGGTTAAAGTTGTACCCCTGGGGTGCAAGAGCTCTCAAAATTTGCCCCATTGACTTTCTATGGTAAGGGACGTCCCATGAAAACCCATTGTAATTTACATAGGGATTTTGCATTGGGCATAACTCAGCATCACATTGGCCTAGAGACATGGAGGCGGGCTCATTTTACTCAGATGGCCAATCAGACTCTCCGAATCATCATGAAGGTGTCAAGCCACGCCCTAGCAACCATTTAGGGCACCCTAGCAACTGATCCCATAGACTTCCATTATAAGGGTACAGATGCATATCTCTGGATCAGAGTATCATAGAGACATGGGGGCGGACTCCTTTGAGTCGGGGCAGCAAACGCCCAATCACCAATCAACATTGACACTCCCTAGCAACCAAACAGAGTACCCTAGCAACCCAAAGCCACACAGGCATATCTTCAGACCTGAATGTCACAGAGACATGGGAGTTGGTTTATATCACTAATACTGGCAACTACAATTTACAGTGTCGTCATTGGCCACTCCCTAGCAACCAAACAGAGTACCCTAGCAACCCAAAGCCACACAGGCATATCTTCAGACTTGAATGTCACAGAGACATGGGGGTTGGTTTATATCACTCATACTGGCAACTACACTTTACAGTGTCGTCATTAGCCACTCCCTAGCAACCAAACAGAGTACCCTAGCAACCAATTAGCAAGACCTATATCTTTGTATCAGAATGTCGCATAGACATGGGAGTTGCTACTTTTGGCTCATGCTAGCAAACTCTCAACATGCTACACATGCTAGCACTCAATGGCTACATGCTAATAGCAATTAGCTAAGGGCTAATCAGGCAAAGACCTCTATATCACTCCATAGTAATGATCTTTGACAACTAGCAACTGCCTACCAATGCCCTAGCAACTAGTCCGGGTACCTTAGCAACGACCCTAGCAACCACCCAAGTACCCTAGCAACCACATAGCAACGGCCCTAGTAACCACCCAAGTACCCCAGCAACCACCCTGGGTACCCTAGCAACTGCCCTAGCAACCACTCCGAGTACCCTAGCAACCACATAGCAACACCCTAGCAACCACCCCAGGTACCCTAGCAACCACATAGCAACACCTTAGCAACCACCCTGGGTACCCTAGCAACGGCCCTAGCAACCACCCCGGGTACCTTAGCAACCGCATAGCAACACCCTATCAACCACCCCGGGTACCATAGCAACGGCCCTAGCAACCACCCCGGGTACCATAGCAACCACATAGCAACACCCTAGCAACCACCCCAGGCACCCTAGCAACCACATAGCAACACCCTAGCAACCACCCCGGGTACCCTAGCAACCGCATAGCAACACCCTAGCAACCACCCCAGGTACCCTAGCAACCGCATAGCAACACCCTAGCAACCACCACGGGTACCCTAGCAACCGCATAGCAACACCTTAGCAACCACTCTGGGTACCCTAGCAACGGCCCTAGCAACCACCCGGGTACCCTAGCAACCACCCCAGGTACCCTAGCAACGGCCATAGCAACCACCACGGGTACCCTAGCAACCGCATAGCAGCACCCTAGCAACCACCCCGTGTACCCTAGCAACTGCATAGCAACACCCTAGCAACCACCTCGGGTACCATAGCAACGGCCCTAGCAACCATCATGGGTGCCATAGCAACTGCATATCAACACCCTAGCAACCGAGGGCCGAGTTTTGCCACTGCAAGCACCACACACATTTTCTTCAGGAAATGTACATATCTAGTATTACTATTACTGTTCGCCCTGACAAAACTTCGGCGCGTAACTCGTCCCAGACCGTTCGGCGTAGACCCATGAATGAGGTCTCAAATCGACCGGCTCATTGAGGAGAGGTGTGCTATGACTTTTCTAAGCGATCGGACATACGATGTTCAAACAGCGGAAGAAAAAGCGGGCAAAAAAATCTCATTGATTTACAATGGGAGAATGTCTGTGAATTTGAATCTCAACTGCCACTTTCTTACACACACACAGATGCCCATAGGAACTTCGGTGCATAATTTTTCCGGCACCGTTTGCCGTAGACCCATGAATAAGGTGTCAAATGTTGCGGCTTATTGAGGAGAGGTGTGCCATGACTATTCGGAGCGATTGGAGCTACGATGTTCAAACAGCACACGAAAAAGCTGGCAAAAATATCCCACAGACTTTCATTGGCAGAATGTTCATTCAGGCCCATAGGAACTTTGGCAGGTAACTCGTCCCGCACTGTTTGTCATAGACCCATGAATGACGTCTCAAATCGACCGGCTTATTGAGGAGAGGTGTGCTATGAATTTTTGAAGCGATCGGGCGTACGATTATCGTAAAGCAGGCGAGAAATTTGCGCAAAATCTTCGATAGACTAACATTGCTATACAATTTGTGATATATCTTTGGATCAGAAAGTTATAGAGGTTTGTGGGTTTGGACTCGGCCTATAAGTAGTGACCTATGATCTTCATAGCCGCACCCTAGCAACCAATTACATCACCCTAGCAACAGAGGGCCGAGTTTTGCCACTGCAAGCACCACTCACATTTTCTTCAGGAAATGTACATATCTAGTTAGTGGTGCTTGCCATAGGCAAAGCATCACTATTACTGTTGTGCGTGCTTATTATTATTATTATTATTATTATTCTTACTTCTTCCGTACGTTTTTCGGCGCGTAACTAGTCCCGCAGTTTTTGTCATAGACCCTCGAAACGGGCGTCAAATCGTGCGTCCTATATAGATTCGGTGTGCTATGACTTTTATAAGCGATCGGGGGTACGATGACATCACACGGGGGGCAAAAGCGACCCTAAATTTACAACAACAATGCATTACGGCCAACTTTAACGGGACGTAGCACAGACCCCGAATTTCGTAGAAACACGTGATTCACCACAACTGGAGAGGCTGTCAAGCTGTGCGAGAACACATCTCGCAATGGGGTGTAAGTTGTACCCCTGGGGCGCAAATGCCCCTCTTTTATTCAAATTTTGGCGCGCCCCTCGTCCCGCAATTTTTGTCGTAGACCCTCGAAATGGGTGTCAAATTGTGCGGCCAATAGGGGAATGTAGATCCCCGACTTTTATAAGCGAACAGGGGTACGATGATGTCACAGCCAATTTTTATTCGGCCCCAAAATCCCATAGACAACCACCCAGGGTACCCTAACAACCGCATAGCAACCACCCCATGTACCCTAGCAACCACATAGCAACCACCCCGGGTATTACTATTACTGTTCGCCCTGACAAAGTTTCGGTGCGCTACTCCTCCCACACCGTTTGTCGTAGATTAATGAATGAGGTGTCAAATCGACCGACTCATTGAGGAGAGGTGTGCTATGACTTTTCTAAGCGATCGGACCTACGGTGTTCACACAGCGTAGAAAAGAGCGGGCTAAAAAATCCCATTGATTTACAATGGCAGAATGTCTGTGAATTTGAATCTCAACTGTCACTTTCTCACACACACACACACAGGCCCATAGGAACTTTGGTGCATAATTTTTCCGGCACCTTTTGCCGTAGACCCATGAATGAGGTGTCAAATGTTGCGGCTTATTGAGGAGAGGTGTGCTATGACTTTTCGGAGCGTTTGGAGCTACGATATTCAAACAACGCATGAAAAAGCGGGCAAAAATATCCCATAGACTTTCAATGGCAGAATGTTCATTCAGGCCCAAAGGTACTTCGGCTTGTAATTCGTCCCGCACCGTTTGTCGTAGACCCATGAATGAGGTCTCAAATCGTCCGGCTCAATGAGGAGAGGTGTGCTATGACTTTTCTAAGCGATCGGACCTACGATGTTCACACAGCGGAGGAAAAAGCGGGCTAAAAAATCCCATTGATTTACAATGGCAGAATGTCTGTGAATTTGAATCCCAACTGTCACTTTCTCTCACACACACACACACACACACACACACACACACACACACACACACACACACACACACACACACACACACACACACAGGCCCATAGGAACTTCGGTGCGTAATTAGTCCGGCACCGTTTGCCGTAGACCCATCAATGAGGTGTCAAATGTTGCGGCTTATTGAGGAGAAGTGTGCTATAGACTTCCATTATAAGGGCACAGATGCATATCTCTGGCTCAGAGTATCATAGAGACATGGGGGCGGACTCCTTTGAGTCGGGGCAGCAAACGCTCAATCACCAATCAACATTGACACTCCCTAGCAACCAAACAGAGTACCCTAGCAACCCAAAGCCATACAGGCATATCTTTAGATCTGAATGTCACAGAGACATGGGGGTTGGTTTATATCACTAATACTGGCAACTACAATTTACAGTGTCGTCATTGGCCACTCCCTAGCAACCAAACAGAGTACCCTAGCAACCCAAAGCCACACAGGCATATCTTCAGACTTGAATGTCACAGAGACATGGGGGTTGGTTTATATCACTCATACTGGCAACTACACTTTACAGTGTCGTCATTAGCCACTCCCTAGCAACCAAACAGAGTACCCTAGCAACCAATTAGCAAGACCTATATCTTTGTATAAGAATGTCGCATAGACATGGGAGTTGCTACTTTTGACTCATGCTAGCAAACTCTCAACATGCTACACATGCTAGCACTCAATGGCTGCATGCTAATAGCAATTAGATAAGGGCTAATCAGGCAAAGATCTCTATAACACTCCATAGTAATGATCTTTGACAACTAGCAACTGCCTACCAATGCCCTAGCAACTACCCCGGGTGCCTTAGCAATGGCCCTAGCAACCACCCAAGTACCCTAGCAACCGCATAGCAACACCTTAGCAACCACCCTGGTTACCCTAGCAACCACATAGCAATACCCTAGCAACCACCCTGGTTACCCTAGCAACTGCATAGCAACACCTTAGCAACCACCCTGGGTACCCTAGCAACCGCATAGCAACACCTTAGCAACCACCCTGGGTACCCTAGCAACGACCCTAGCAACCACCCCAGGTACCATAGCAACCGCATAGCAGCACCCTAGCAACCACCCTGGGTACCCTAGAAACGGCCCTAGCAACCATCCAGATACCCTAGCAACCGCATAGCAACACCCTAGCAACCACCCTGGGTACCCTAGCAACCACATAGCAACACCCTAGCAACGACCCTGGTTACCCTAGCAACCGCATAGCAACACCTTAGCAACCACCCTGGGTACCGTAGCAACGGCCCTAGCAACCATCCGGGTACCCTAGCAACCGCATAGCAACACCCTAGCAACCACCCTGAGTACCCTAGCAACCGCATAGCAACACCCTAGCAACCACCCTGGGTACCCTAGCAACCGCATAGCAACACCTTAGCAACCACCCTGGGTACCCTAGCAACGGCCCTAGCAACCAGTCCGGATACCATAGCAACCGCGTAGCAACACCCTAGCAACCACCCCGGGTACCCTAGCAACGGCCCTAGCAACCACCCCGGGCACCCTAGCAATTGCATAGCAACCACCCTGGGTACCCTAGCAACCGCATAGCAACACCTTAGCAACCACCCTGGGTACCCTAGCAACTGCCTAGCAACCTACCTGGGTACCCTAGCAACGGCTACCCCTCCCACACCTTTTGTCGTAGATCCACCAATGAGGTGTCAAATCGACCGGCTCATTGAGGAGAGGTGTGCTATGACTTTTCTAAGCGATCGGACGTACGATGTTCACACAGCGGAGGAAAAACCGGGCTAAAAAATCCCATTGACTTACAATGGCAGAATGTCTGTGAATTTGAATCTCAACTGTCATTTTCTCACACACACACACAGGCCCATAGGAACTTCGGTGCATAATTTGTCCGGCACCGTTTGCCGTAGACCCATGAATGAGGTGTCAAATGTTGCGGCTTATTGAGGAGAGGTGTGCTTTGACTTTTCGGAGCGTTTGGAGCTACGATATTCAAACAACGCATGAAAAAGCGGGCAAAAATATCCCATAGACTTTCAATGGCAGAATGTTCATTCAGGCCCAAAGGTACTTCGGCTTGTAACTCGTCCCGCACCGTTTGTCACAGACCCATGAATGAGGTCTCAAATCGTCCGGCTCAATGAGGAGAGGTGTGCTATGACTTTTCTAAGCGATCGGACTTACGATGTTCACACAGCGGAGGAAAAAGCGGGCCAAAAAATCCCATTGATTTACAATGGCAGAATGTCTGTGAATTTGAATCTCAACTGTCACTTTCTCTCACACACACACACACACACACACACACAGGCCCATAGGAACTTCGGTGCGTAATTAGTCCGGCACCGTTTGCCGTAGACCCATCAATGAGGTGTCAAATGTTGCGGCTTATTGAGGAGAAGTGTGCTATGACTTTTCGGAGCGATTGGAGCTACGATGTTCAAACAGCGCACGAAAAAGCGGGCAAAAATATCCCATAGACTTTCATTGGCAGAATATTCATTCAGGCCCAAAGGTACTTCGGCGTGTAACTCGTCCAACACCGTTTGTCACAGACCCATGAATGACGTCTCAAATCGACCGGCTTATTGAGGAGAGGTGTGCTATGAATTTTTGAAGCGATCGGACTTACGATGTTCACACAGCGGATGATAAAGTGAGCAAAAAAATCCCATTGATTTACAATGGCAGAATGTCAGTGAATTTGAATCTCAACTGTCACTTTCTCACACACACACACACAGGCCCATAGGAACTTCGGTGCGTAATTTGTCTGGCACCGTTTGCCGTAGACCCATGAATGAGGTGTCAAATGTTGCGGCTTATTGAGGAGAGGTGTGCTATGACTTTTCGGAGCGATTGGAGCTATGATGTTCAAACAGCGCACGAAAAAGCGGGCAAAAATATCCCATAGACTTTCATTGGCAGAATGTTCATTCAGGCCCATAGGAACTTTGGCGTGTCGCTCGTCCCACACCGTTTGTCATAGACCCTTGAATGACGTCTCAAATCGACCGACTTATTGAGGAGAGGTGTGCTATGAATTTTTGAAGCGATCGGGCGTACGATTATCATAAAGCGGGTGAGAAATTTGGGCTAAATCTCCGATAGACTAACATTGCCATACAATTTGTGAGATCATATCTTTGGATCAGAAAGTCATAGAGGTTTGTGGGTTTGGACTCGGCCTATAAGTAGTGACCTATGATCTTCATAGCCACACCCTAGCAACCAATAACATCACCCTAGCAACCGAGGGCCGAGTTTTGCCACCGCAAGCACCACTCACATTTTCTTCAGGAAATGTACATATCTAGTTAGTGGTGCTTGCCATAGGCAAAGCATCACTATTATTGTTGTGCGTGCTTATTATTATTATTATTATTCTTACTTCTTCCGTACGTTTTTCGGCGCGTAACTAGTCCCGCAGTTTTTGTCGTAGACCCTCGAAACGTCATCAAATCGTGCGTCCTATATAAATTCGGTGTGCTATGACTTTTATAAGGGATCGGGGGTACGATGATGTCACACGGGGCAAAAAACTACCCCTAAATTTACAACGACAATGCATTACGGCCAACTTTGACGGGACGTAGCGCAGACCAAGAATTTCGTAGAAACACGTGATTCACCACATTTGGAGAGACTGTCAAGCTGTGCGAGAACATATCTCGCAATGGGGTGTAAGTTGTACCCCTGGGGTGCAAATGCCCCTCTTTCGTTCAAATTTTGGCGTGTCCCTCGTCCCACAATTTTTGTCGTAGACCCTCGAAATGGGCGTCAAATTGTGCGGCCAATATGGGAATATAAATCCCCGACTTTTATAAGCGATCAGGGGTACGATGATGTCACCTGGGGTAATAATTTGGCCCCAAAATCCCATAGACGACGCATTGGGACGAATTTTGACGGGACGTAGCTTCAAGCAAGAATTTCGTAGAAACACGTGATTCGCCACATCTGGAGAGGCTATCAAGCTGTGAGAGAAGACTCCTCGCAATGGGGTAAAAGTTGTACCCCTGGGGTGCAAGAGCTCTCCAAATTTGCCCCATTGACTTTCTATGGTAAGGGACGTCCCATGAAAACCCATTGTAATTTACATAGGGATTTTGCATTGGGCATAACTCAGCATCACATTGGCCTAGAGACATGGAGGCGGGTTCATTTTACTCAGATGGCCAATCAGACTCTCCGGATTATCATGAAGGTGTCAAGCCACGCCCTAGCAACCATTTAGGGCACCCTAGCAACTGATCCCATAGACTTCCATTATAAGGGCCCAGATGCATATCTCTGGATCAGAGTGTCATAGAGACATGGGGGCGGACTCCTTTGAGTCGGGGCAGCAAACGCCCAATCACCAATCAACATTGACACTCCCTAGCAACCAAACAGAGTACCCTAGCAACCCAAACCCACACAGGCATATCTTTAGATCTGAATGTCACAGAGACATGGGGGTTGGTTTAAATCACTCATACTGGCAACTACACTTTACAGTGTCGTCATTGGCCACTCCCTAGCAACCAAACAGAGTACCCTAGCAACCCAAAGCCACACAGGCATATCTTCACACCTGAATGTCACAGAGACATGGGGGTTGGTTTAAATCACTCATACTGGCAACTACACTTTACATTGTCGTTATTGGCCACTCCCTAGCAACCAAACAGAGTACCCTAGCAACCCAAAGCCACACAGGTATATCTTCTGACCTGAATGTCACAGAGACATGGGGGTTGGTTTATATCACTCATACTGGCAACTACACTTTACAGTGTCGTCATTGGCCACTCCCTAGCAACCAAACAGAGTACCCTAGCAACCCAAAGCCACACAGGCATATCTTCACACCTGAATGTCACAGAGACATGGGGGTTGCTTTAAATCACTCATACTGGCAACTACACTTTACATTGTCGTTATTGGCCACTCCCTAGCAACCAAACAGAGTACCCTAGCAACCTAAAGCCACACAGGCATATTTTCTGACCTGAATGTCACAGAGACATGGGGGTTGGTTTATATCACTCATACTGGCAACTACACTTTACAGTGTCGTCATCGGCCACTCCCTAGCAACCAAACAGAGTACCCTAGCAACCTAAAGCCACACAAGCATATCTCCAGACCTGAATGTCACAGAGACATGGGGGTTGGTTTATATCACTCATTCTGGCAACTAGACTTTACGGTGTCGTCATTGGCCACTCCCTAGCAACCAAACAGAGTACCCTAGCAACCCAAAGCCACACAGGCATATCTTCAGATCTGAATGTCACAGAGACATGGGGGTTTGTTTATATCACTCATACTGGCAACTACACTTTACAGTGTCGTCATTGGCCACTCCCTAGCAACCAAACAGAGTACCCTAGCAACCCAAAGATCCACAGGCATATCTTTAGACCTGAATGTCACAGAGACATGGGGGTTGGTTTATATCACTCATACTGGCAACTACACTTTACAGTGTTGTCATTGGCCACTCCCTAGCAACCAAACAGAGTACCCTAGCAACCAATTAGCAAGACCTATATCTTTGTATTAGAATGTCGCATAGACATGGGAGTTGCTACTTTTGACTCATGCTAGCAAACTCTCAACATGCTACACATGCTAGCACTCAATGGCTGCATGCTAATAGCAATTAGCTACGGGCTAATCAGACAAAGACCTCTATAACACTCCATAGTAATGATCTTTGACAAATAGCAACTGCCTACCAATGCCCTAGCAACTACCCCGGGTACCTTAGCAACGGCCCTAGCAACCACCCAAGTACCCTAGCAACTGCATAGCAACGGCCCTAGTAACCACCCGAGTACCATAGCAACCGCATAGCAACACCTTAGCAACCACCCTGGTTACCCTAGCAACTGCATAGCAACACCCTAGCAACCACCCTGGGTACCCTAGCAACCGCATAGCAACACCCTAGCAACCACCCTGGGTACCCTAGCAACGGCCCTAGCAACCGAGGGCCGAGTTTTGCCACCGCAAGCACCACTCACATTTTCTTCAGGAAATGTACATATCTAGTTAGTGGTGCTTGCCATAGGCAAAGCATCACTATTATTATCTCACATACTTATTATTATTATTATAATTATACTAGATTCCGTACACATTTCGGCGCGTAACTAGTCCCGCAGTTTTTGTCGTAGACCCTCGAAACGGGCGTCAAATCGTGCGTCCTATATAGACTCGGTGTGCTATGACTTTTATAAGGGATCGGGGGTACGATGATGTCACACGGGGCAAAAAACCACCCCAAAATTTACAACGACAATGCATTACGGCCAACTTTAACGGGACGTAGCGCAGACCCAGAATTTCGTAGAAACACGTGATTCACCACAACTGGAGAGGCTGCCAAGCTGTGCAAGAACACATCTCGCAATGGGGTATAAGTTGTACCCCTGGGGCGCAAATGCCCCTCTTTCATTCAAATTTTGGCGCGCCCCTCGTCCTGCAATTTTTGTCGTAGACCCTCAAAATGGGCGTCAAATTGTGCGGCCAATATGGGAATGTAGATCCCCGACTTTTATAAGCGATCAGAGGTACGATGAAATCACCTGGGGTAAAAATTCGGCCCCAAAAGCCCATAGACAACGCATGGGGACGAATTTTGACGGAACGTAGCGCCAAGCAAGAATTTCGAAGAAACACGTGATTCGCCACATCTGGAGAGGCTATCAAGCTGTGCGAGAAGATTCCTCGCAATGGGGTAAAAGTTTTACCCCTGGGGTGCAAGAGCTCTTCAAATTTGCCCCATTGACTTTCTATGGTAAGGGACGTCCCATGAAAACCCATTGTAATTTACATAGGGATTTTGCATTGGGCATAACTCAGCATCACATTGGCCTAGAGACATGAAGGCGGGCTCATTTTACTCAGATGGCCAATCAGACTCTCCGGATCATCATGAAGGTGTCAAGCCACGCCCTAGCAACCATTTAGGGCACCCTAGCAACTGATCCCATAGACTTCCATTATAAGGGCCCAGATGCATATCTCTGGATCAGAGTGTCATAGAGACATGGGGGCGGACTCCTTTGAGTCGGGGCAGCAAACGCCCAATCACCAATCAACATTGACACTCCCTAGCAACCAAACAGTTTACCCTAGCAACCCAAAGCCACACAGGCATATCTTCAGACCTGAATGTCACAGAGACATGGGGGTTGGTTTATATCACTCATACTGGCAACTACAATTTACAGTGTCGTCATTGGCCACTCCCTAGCAACCAAACAGAGTACCCTAGCAACCCGAAGCCACACAGGCATATCTTCAGACCTGAATGTCACAGAGACATGGGGGTTGGTTTATATCACTCATACTGGCAACTACACTTTACAGTTTTGTCATTGGCCACTCCCTAGCAACCAAACAGAGTACCCTAGCAACCAATTAGCAAGACCTATATCTTTGTATCAGAATGTCGCATAGATATGGGAGTTGCTGCTTTTGACTCATGCTAGCAAACTCTCAACATGCTACACATGCTAGCACTCAATGGCTACATGCTAATAGCAATTAGCTAAGGGCTAATCAGGCAAAGACCTCTATAACACTCCATAGTAATGATCTTTGACAAATAGCAACTGCCTACCAATGCCCTAGCAACCACCCTGGGTACCCTAGCAGCGGCCCTAGCAACCACCCCGGGTACCCTAGCAACCGCATAGCAACACCCTAGCAACCACCCCAGGTACCCTAGCAACCACATAGCAACACCCTAGCAACCACTCCAGGTACCCTAGCAACGGCCCTAGCAACCACCCCGGATACCCTAGCAACCGCATAGCAACACCCTAGCAACCACCTCGGACACCCTAGCAACCACATAGCAACACCCTAGCAACCACCCCGGATACCCTAGCAACCGCATAGCAACACCCTAGCAACCACCCCGGGTACCCTGGCAACCACATAGCAACACCCTAGCAACCACCCCAGGTACCCTAGCAACGACCCTAGCAACCACCCCGGATACCCTAGCAACCGCATAGCAACACCCTAGCAACCACCCCGGATACCCTAGCAACCGCATAGCAACACCCTAGCAACCACCCCGGATACCCTAGCAACCACCCCGTGTACCCTAGCAACGGCCCTAGCAACCTCTCTGGGTACCTAGCAACGGCCCTAGCAACCACCCAGGGTACCCCAGCAACGGCCCTAGCAACCACCCCGGGTACCCTAGCAACCACCCCGTGTACCCTAGCAACGGCCCTAGCAACCACTCTGGGTACCTAGCAACGGCCCTAGCAACCACCCAGGGTACCCTAGCAACGGCCCTAGCAACCACCCCGGGTACCCTAGCAACCACCCCGTGTACCCTAGCAACGACCCTAGCAACCACCCCGGGGACCCTAGCAACCACCCCGTGTACCCTAGCAACCACCCCGGGGACCTTAGCAACGGCCCTAGCAACCACTCTGGGTACCTAGCAACGGCCTTAGCAACCACCCAGGGTACCCTAACAACCGCATAGCAACCACCCCATGTACCCTAGCTACCACATAGCAACACCCTAGCAACCACCCCGGGTATTACTATTACTGTTCGCCCTGACAAAGTTTCGGCGCGCTACTCCTCCCACACCGTTTGTCGTAGATTAATGAATGAGGTGTCAAATCGACCGACTCATTGAGGAGAGGTGTGCTATGACTTTTCTAAGCGATCGGACCTACGGTGTTCACACAGCGTAGGAAAGAGCGGGCTAAAAAATCCCATTGATTTACAATGGCAGAATGTCTGTGAATTTGAATCTCAACTGTCACTTTCTCACACACACACACACACACACACACACACACACAGGCCCATAGGAACTTTGGTACATAATTTGTCCGGCACCGTTTGCCATAGACCCATGAATGAGGTGTCAAATGTTGCGGCTTATTGAGGAGAGGTGTGCTATGACTTTTCTAAGCGATCGGACTTACGATGTTCACACAGCGGAGGAAAAAGCGGGCCAAAAAATCCCATTGATTTACAATGGCAGAATGTCTGTGAATTTGAATCTCAACTGTCATTTTCTCACACACACACACACACAGGCCCATAGGAACTTTGGTGCGTAATTTGTCCGCCACCGTTTGCCGTAGACCCATGAATGAGGTGTCAAATGTTGCGGCTTATTGAGGAGAGGTGTGTTATGACTTTTCGGAGCGATTGGAGCTACGATGTTCAAACAGCGCACTAAAAAGCGGGCAAAAATGTCCCATAGACTTTCATTGGAAGAATGATAATGCAGGCCCATAGGAACTTCGGCGTGTACCTCGTCCCAAACCGTTTGTCGTAGACCCATGAATGACATCTCAAATCGACCGGTTTATTGAGGAGAGGTGTGCTATGAATTTTTGAAGCGATCGGGCGTACGATTATCGTAAAGCGGGCGAGAAATTTGGGCACAATCTCAGATAGACTAACATTGCCATGCAATTTGTGATATCATATCTTTGGATCAAAAAGTCATAGAGGCTTGTGGGTGGGCTCTTTTGACTTGGCATATAAGTAGTGACCTTCATAGCCACGCCCTAGCAACCAATTACATCACCCTAGCAACCGAGGGCCGAGTTTTGCCACTGCAAGCACCACTCACATTTTCTTCAGGAAATGTACATATCTAGTTAGTGGTGCTTGCCATAGGCAAAGCATCACTATTACTATTCGACATACTTATTCTTCTTCTTACTTCTTCCGTACGTTTTTCGGCGCGTAACTAGTCCCGCAGTTTTTGTCATAGACCCTCGAAACAGGCATCAAATCGTGTGTCCTATATACATTCGGTGTGCTATGACTTTTATAAGGGATCGGGGGTACGATGATGTCACACGGGCCAAAAAACCACCCCAAAATTTACAACAACAATGCATTACGGCCAACTTTGACGGGACGTAGCGCAGACCCAGAATTTCGTAGAAACACGTGATTCACCACATTTGGAGAGACTGTCAAGCTGTGCGAGAACATATCTCGCAATGGGGTGTAAGTTGTACCCCTGGGGCGCAAATGCCCCTCTTTCGTTCAAATTTTGGCGCGTCCCTCGTCCCGCAATTTTTGTCGTAGACCTTCGAAATGGGCGTCAAATTGTGCGGCCAATACGGGACTGTAAATCCCCGACTTTTATAAGTGATCAGGGGTACAATGATGTCACCTGGGGTAATAATTCGGCCCCAAAATCCCATAGACAACGCATTGGGACGAATTTTGACAGGACGTAGCTCCAAGCAAGAATTTCGTAGAAACACGTGATTCGCCACATCTGGAGAGGCTATCAAGCTGTGCAAGAAGACTCCTCGCAATGGGGTAAAAGTTGTACCCCTGGGGTGCAAGAGCTCTCCAAATTTGCCCCATTGACTTTCTATGGTAAGGGACGTCCCATGAAAACCCATTGTAATTTACATAGGGATTTTGCATTGGGCATAACTCAGCATCACATTGGCCTAGAGACATGGAGGCGGGCTCATTTTACTCAGATGGCCAATCAGACTCTACGGATCATCATGAAGATGTCAAGCCACGCCCTAGCAACCATTTAGGGCACCCTAGCAACTGATCCCATAGACTTCCATTATAAGGGCACAGATGCATATCTCTGGATCAGAGTATCATAGAGACATGGGGGCGGACTCCTTTGAGTCGGGGCAGCAAACGCCCAATCACCAATCAACATTGACACTCCCTAGCAACCAAACAGAGTACCCTAGCAACCCAAAGCCACACAGGCATATCTTCAGACCTGAATGTCACAGAGACATGGGGGTTGGTTTATATCACTCATACTGGCAACTACACTTTACAGTGTCGTCATTGGCCACTCCCTAGCAACCAAAGAGAGTACCCTAGCAACCCAAAGCCACACAGGCATATCTTCAGACCTGAATGTCACAGAGACATGGGGGTTGGTTTAAATCACTCATACTGGCAACTACACTTTACAGTGTCGTTATTGGCCACTCCCTAGCAACCAAACTGAGTACCCTAGCAACCAATTAGCAAGACCGATATCTATATATCAGAATGATGCATGGACATGGGAGTTGCTACTTTTGACTCATGCTAGCTAATTCTCAACATGCTACACATGCTACCACTCAATGGCTACATGCTAATAGCAATTAGCTAAGGGCTAATCAGGCTAAGACCTCTATAACGCTCCATAGTAATGATCTTTGACAACTAGCAACTGCCTACCAATGCCCTAGCAACTAGCCTGGGTACCTTAGCAACGGCCCTAGCAACCACCCGGGTACCCTAGCAACCGCATAGCAACGGCCCTAGTAACCACCCGAGTACCCTAGCAACCACCCTGGGTACCCTAGCAACTGCCCTAGCAACCACTCCGAGTACCCTAGCAACCACATAGCAACACCCTAGCAACCACCCCAGGTACCCTAGCAACCACATAGCAACACCTTAGCAACCACCCTGGGTACCCTAGCAACGGCCCTAGCAACCACCCCGGGTACCCTAGCAACCGCATAGCAACACCCTAGCAACCACCCCGGGTTCCCTAGCAACCACATAGCAACACCCTAGCAACCACCCCGAGTACCCTAGCAACAGCCCTAGCAACCACCCCGGGTACCATAGCAACCGCAAAGCAACACCCTAGCAACCTCCCCGGGTACCCTAGCAACCGTATAGCAACACCCAAGCAACCACCCCGGGTACCCTAGCAACCGCATAGCAACACCCAAGCAACCACCCCAGGTACCCTAGCAACCGCATAGCAACACCCTAGCAACCACCCCGGGTACCCTAGCAACCGCATAGCAACACCTTAGCAACCACTCTGGGTAGCCTAGCAACGGCCCAAGCAACCACACGGGTACCATAGCAACCACCCCAGATACCCTAGCAACGGCCATAGCAACCACCCCGGGTACCTTAGAAACTGCATAGCAACACCTTAGCAACCACCCAGGGTACCCTAGCAACCGCATAGCAGCACCCTAGCAACCACCCCGTGTACCCTAGCAACTGCATAGCAACACCCTTGCAACCAACCTTCAACTTCAGTGCACAATTTGTCCGGCACCGTTTGCCGTAGACCCATGAATGAGGTGTCAAATGTTGCGGCTTATTGAGGAGAGGTGTGCTATGACTTTTCGGAGCAATTGGAGCTACGATGTTCAAACAGCGCACGAAAAAGTGGGCAAAAATATCCCATTGACTTTCATTGGCAGAATGTTCATTCAGGCCCAAAGGTACTTCGACGTGTAACTCGTCCCACATCGTTTGTCGTAGACCCATGAACAACATCTCAAATCGACCGGCTTATTGAGGAGAGGTGTGCTATGACTTTTCTAAGCGATCGGACTTACGATGTTCACACAGCGGAGGTAAAAGCGGGCTAAAAAATCCCATTCATTTACAATGGCAGAATGTCTGTGAATTTGAATCTCAACTGTCACTTTCTCTCTCACACACACAGGCCCATAGGAACTTCAGTGCACAATTTGTCCGGCACCGTTTGCCGTTGACCCATGAATGAGGTGTCAAATGTTGCGGCTTATTGAGGAGAGGTGTGCTATGACTTTTCGGAGCGATTGGAACTACGATGTTCAAACAGCGCACGAAAAAGTGGGCAAAAATATCCCATTGACTTTCATTGGCAGAATGTTCATTCAGGCCCAAAGGTATTTCGACGTGTAACTCGTCCCACACCGTTTGTCATAGACATATGAATGACGTCTCAAAACGACCGGCTTATTGAGGAGAGGTGTGCTATGAATTTTTGAAGCGATCGGGCGTACGATTATCGTAAAGCGGGCAAGAAATTTGGGCAAAATCTCTGATAGACTAACATTGCCATACAATTTGTGATATATCTTTGGATCAGAAAGTCATAGAGGCTTGTGGGTTTGGACTCGGCCTATAAGTACTGACCTACGATCTTCATAGCCACACCCTAGCAACCAATTACATCACCCTAGCAACCATCCCGGGCACCATAGCAACTGCATAGCAACACCCTAGCAACCACCCCGGGTACCCTAGCAACGGCCCTAGCAACCACCCTGGATACCCTAGCAACCGCATAGCAACACCCTATCAACCACCCTGGGTACCCTAGCAACGGCCCTAGCAACCACCCCAGGTACCCTAGCAACCACATAGCAACACCCTAGCAACCACCCCGGGTACTTTAGCAACCACCCCGAGTACCCTAGCAACGGCCATAGCAACCACCCCAGGTACCTTAGAAACCGCATAGCAACACCCTAGCAACCACCCCGTGTACCCTAGCAACCGCATAGCAACACCCTAGCAACTACCTCGGGTACCCTAGCAACGGCCATAGCAACCATCATGGGAGCCATAGCAACTGCATATCAACACCCTAGCAACCGAGGGCCGAGTTTTGCCACCGCAAGCACCACTCACATTTTCTTCAGGAAATGTACATATCTAGTATTACTATTACTGTTCGCCCTGACAAAACTTCGGCGCGTAACTCGTCCCGCACCGTTTGGCGCAGATCCATGAATGAGGTGTCAAATCGACCGGCTCATTGAGGAGAGGTGTGCTATGACTTTTCTAAGCGATCGGACCTACGATGTTCACACAGCGCACGAAAAAGCGGGCAAAAAAATCCCATTGATTTACAATGGCAGAATGTCTGTGAATTTGAATCTCAACTGTCACTTTCTTACACACACACAAAGGCCCATAGGAACTTCGGTGCGTAAATTGTCCGGTGCCGTTTGCCGTAGACCAATGAATGAGGTGTCAAATGTTGCGGCTTATTGAGGAGAGGTGTGCTTTGACTTTTCGGAGCGATTGGAGCTACGATGTTCAAACTGCGCACGAAAAAGTGGGCAAAAATATCCCATAGACTTTCATTGGCAGAATGTTCATTCAGGCCCAAAGGAACTTCGGTGTGTAACTCGTCCCACATCGTTTGTCATAGACTCATGAATGAGGTCTCAAATCGACCGGCTTTTTGAGGAGAGGTGTGCTATGAATTTTTGAAGCGATCGGGCGTACGATTATCGTAAAGCGGGTGAGAAATTTGGGCAAAATCTCCGATAGACTAACATTGCCATACAATTTGTGATATATCTTTGGATCAGAAAGTCATAGAGGTTTGTGGGTTTGGACTCGGCCTATAAGTGGTGACCTTCATAGCCACACCCTAGCAACCAATTACATCACCCTAGCAACCGTGGGCCGAGTTTTGCCACTGCAAGCACCACTCACATTTTCTTCAGGAAATGTACATATCTAGTATTACTATTACTGTTCGCCCTGACAAAACTTCGGCGCGTAACTCGTCCCGCACCGTTTTGCGTAGACCCATGTATGAGGTGTCAAATCGACCGGCTCATCGAGGAGAGGTGTGCTATGACTTTTCTAAGCGATCGGACCTATGATGTTCACACAGCGGAGGAAAAAGCGGGCTAAAAAATCCCATTGATTTACAGTGGCAGAATGTCTGTGAATTTGAATCTCAACTGTCACTTTCTCACACACACACAGGCCCATAGGAACTTTGGTGCGTAATTTGTCCGGCACCGTTTGCCGTAGACCCATGAATGAGGTGTCAAACGTTGCGGCTTATTGAGGAGAGGTGTGCTATGACTTTTCGGAGCGATTGGAGCTACGATGTTCAAACAGCACACAAAAAAGCTGGCAAAAATATCCCATAGACTTTCATTGGCAGAATGTTCATGCAGGCCCATAGGAACTTCGGCAGGTAACTCGTCCCGCACTGTTTGTCATAGACCCATGAATGACGTCTCAAATCGACCGGCTTATTGAGGAGAGGTGTGCTATGAATTTTTGAAGCGATCGGGCGTACGATTATCGTAAAGCAGGCGAAAAATTTGCGCAAAATCTTCGATAGACTAACATTGCCATACAATTTGTGAGATCATATCTTTGGATCAGAAAGTCATAGAGGTTTGTGGGTTTTGACTCGGCCTATAAGTAGTGACCTATATCTTCATAGCCACACCCTAGCAACCAATTACATCACCCTAGCAACCGAGGGCCGAGTTTTGCAACCGCAAGCACCACTCACATTTTCTTCAGGAAATGTACATATCTAGTATTACTATTACTGTTCGCCCTGACAAAACTTCGGCGCGTAACTCGTCCCGCATCGTTTGGCGTAGATCCATGAATGAGGTGTCAAATCGACCGGCTCATTGAGGAGAGGTGTGCTATGACTTTTCTAAGCGATCGGACCTACGATGTTCTCACAGCGGAGGAAAAAGCGGGCTAAAAAATCCCATTGATTTACAATGGCAGAATGTCTGTGAATTTGAATCTCAACTGTCACTTTCTCTCACACACACACAGGCCCATAGGAACTTCGGTGCATAATTTGTCTGGCACCGTTTGCCGTAGACCCATGAATGAGGTGTCAAATGTTGCGGCTTATTGAGGAGAGATGTGCTATGACTTTTCGGAGTGATTGGAGCTACGATGTTCAAACAGCGCACGAAAAAGCAGGCAAAAATATCCCATAGACTTTCATTGGAAGAATGTTTATGCAGGCCCATAGGAACTTTGGCGCGTAAACTCGTCCCACAACGTTTGTCATAGACCCATGAATGACGTCTCAAATCGACCGGCTTGTTGAGGAGAGGTGTGCTATGACTTTTTGTAGTGATCGGGCGTACGATTATCGTAAAGCGGGTGAGAAATTTGGGCAAAATCTCAGACAGACTAACATTGCCATACAATTTGTGATATATCTTTGCATTACAAAGTCATAGAGGTTTGTGGGTTTTGACTTGGCCTATAAGTAGTGACCTATGATCTTCATAGCTACACCCTAGCAACCAATTACATCACCCTAGCAACCGAGGGCCGAGTTTTGCATCTGCAAGCACCACTCACATTTTCTTCAGGAAATGTACATATCTAGTTAGTGGTGCTTGCCATAGGCAAAGCATCACTATTACTATCTCACATAACTATTATTATTATTATTATACTAGATTCCGTACACATTTCGGCGCGTAACTAGTCCCGCAGTTTTTGTCGTAGACCCTCGAAACGGGCGTCATATCGTGCGTCCTATATAGACTCGGTGTGCTATGACTTTTATAAGGGATCGGGGGTACGATGATGTCACACTGGGCAAAGAACCACCCCAAAATTTACAACGACAATGCATTACGGCCAACTTTGACGGGACGTAGCACCGAGCGACAATTTCACAGAAACACGTGATTCGCCACATTTGGGGAGGCTGGTAAGCTGTGCGAGAAGACACCTCGCAATGGGTTGTAAGTTGTACCCCTGGGGCGCAAATGCCCCTCTTTCGTTCAAATTTTTGCCACGCCCCTCGTCCCGCAATTTTTGACGTAGACCCTCGAAATGGGCGTCAAATTGTGCGGCCAATACGGGAATGTAGATCCCCGACTTTTATAAGCGATCAGGGGTACGATGATGTCACAGCCAATTTTTATTCGGCCCCAAATTCCCATAGACAACGCATTGGGACGAATTTTGACGGGACGTAGCGCCAAGCAAGAATTTCGTAGAAACACGTGATTCGCCACATCTGGAGAGGCTATCAAGCTGTGCGAGAAGACTCCTCGCAATGGGGTAAAAGTTGTACCCCTGGGGTGCAAGAGCTCTCCAAATTTCCCCCATTGACTTATAATGGTGAAGGGACGTCCCATGAAAACCCATGTTAATTTACATAGGGATTTTGCATTGGGTATAACTCAGCATCACATTGGCCTAGAGACATGGAGGCGGGCTCATTTTACTCAGATGGCCAATCAGACTCTCCGGATCATCATGAAGGTGTCAAGCCACGCCCTAGCAACCATTTAGGGCACCCTAGCAACTGTTCCCATAGACTTCCATTATAAGGGCCCAGATGTATATCTCTGGATCAGAGTGTCATAGAGACATGGGGGCGGACTCCTTTGAGTCGGGGCAGCAAACGCCCAATCAACAATCAACATTGACACTCCCTAGCAACCAAACAGAGTACCCTAGCAACCCAAAGCCACACAGGCATATCTTCAGACCTGAATGTCACAGAGACATGGGGGTTGGTTTATATCACTCATACTGGCAACTACACTTTACAGTGTCGTCATTGGCCACTCCCTAGCAACCAAACAGAGTACCCTAGCAACCCGAAGCCACACAGGCATATCTTCAGACCTGAATGTCACAGAGACATGGGGGTTGGTTTATATCACTCATAATGGCAACTACACTTTACAGTGTCGTCATTGGCCACTCCCTAGCAACCAAACAGAGTACCCTAGCAACCCAAAGCCACACAGGCATATCTTTAGATCTGAATGTCACAGAGACATGGGGGTTGGTTTATATCACTCATACTGGCAACTACACTTTACAGTGTCGTCATTGGCCACTCCCTAGCAACCAAACAGAGTACCCTAGCAACCCGAAGCCACACAGGCATATCTTCAGACCTGAATGTCACAGAGACATGGGGGTTGGTTTATATCACTCATACTGGCAACTACACTTTACAGTGTCGTCATTGGCCACTCCCTAGCAACCAAAAAGAGTACCCTAGCAACCCAAAGCCACACAGGCATATCTTCACACCTGAATGTCACAGAGACATGGGGGTTGGTTTAAATAACTCATACTGGCAACTACACTTTACATTGTCGTTATTGGCCACTCCCTAGCAACCAAACAGAGTACCCTAGCAACCTAAAGCCACACAGGCATATCTTCTGACCTGAATGTCACAAAGACATGGGGGTTGGTTTATATCACTCATACTGGCAACTACACTTTACAGTGTCGTCATTGGCCACTCCCTAGCAACCAAACAGAGTACCCTAGCAACCCAAAGCCACACAGGCATATCTTCACACCTGAATGTCACAGAAACATGGGGGTTGGTTTAAATCACTCATACTGGCAACTACACTTTACATTGTCGTTATTGGCCACTCCCTAGCAACCAAACAGAGTACCCTAGCAACCTAAAGCCACACAGGCATATCTTCTGACCTGAATGTCACAAAGACATGGGGGTTGGTTTATATCACTCATACAGGCAACTACACTTTACAGTGTCGTCATTGGCCACTCCCTAGCAACCAAACAGAGTACCCTAGCAACCAATTATCAAGACCTATATTTTTGTGTCAGAATGTCGCATAGACATGGGAGTTGCTACTTTTGACTCATGCTAGCAAACTCTCAACAAGCTACACATGTTAACACTCAATAGCTTCATGCTAATAGCAATTAGCTAAGGGCTAATCAGGAAAAGACCTCTATAACACTCCATAGTAATGATCTTTGACAAGTAGCAACTGCATACCAATGCCATAGCAACTAGCCCGGTTACCTTAGCAACGGCCCTAGCAACCACCCAAGTACCCTAGCAACCGCATAGCAACACCTTAGCAACCACCCTGGGTACCCTAGCAACGGCCCTAGCAACCACCCCGGGTACCCTAGAAACCGCATAGCAACACCCTAGGAACCACCCCGGGTACCATAGCAACGGCCCTAGCAACCACCCCGGGTACCATAGCAACCGCATAGTAACACCCTAGCAACCACCCCGAGTACCCTAGCAACGGCCCTAGCAACCGCCCCGGATACCCTAGCAACCGCATAACAACACCCTAGCAACCACCCCGGGTACCCTAGCAACCACATAGCAACACCTCCGCAACCACCCTGGGTACCCTAGCAACGGCCCTAGCAACCACCCTGGGTACCCTAGCAACTGCATAGCAACACCCTAGCAACCGCATAGCAACGCCTTAGCAACAGCCCCAGCAACCACCCTGTGTACCCTAAGAACCGCATAGCAACACCTTAGCAACCAGCTCAGGTGCCATAGCAACGGCTCTAGCAGCCATCATGGGTGCCATAGCAACTGCATATCAATACCCTAGCAACTGAGGGCCGAGTTTTGCCACTGCAAGCACCACTCACATTTTCTTCAGGAAATGTACATATCTAGTATTACTATTACTGTTCGCCCTGACAAAACTTCGGCGCGTAACTCCTCCCACAACGTTTGACGTAGACCCATGAATGAGGTGTCAAATCGACCGGTTCATTGAGGAGAGGTGTGCTATGACTTTTCTAAGCGATCGGACCTACGGTGTTCACACAATGCATGAAAAAGTGGGCAAAAAAAATCCCATTGATTTACAATGGCAGGATGTCTGTGAATTTGAATCTCAACTGTCACTTGCTCACACACACACAGACAGGCCCATAGGAACTTCGGTGCGTAATTTGTCCAGCACCGTTTGCCGTACACTCATGAATGAGGTGTCAAATGTTGCGGCTTATTGAGGAGAGATGTGCTTTGACTTTTTGGAGCGATTGGAGCTACAATGTTCAAATAGTGCACGAAAAAGCGGGCAAAAATATCCCAAAGACTTTCATTGGCAGAATGTTCATGCAGGCCCATTGGAATTTCGGCGTGTAACTCGTCCCACACCATTTGTCATAGACCCATGAATGACGTCTCAAATCGACCAGCTTATTGAGGAGAGGTGTGCTATGACTTTTTGAATCGATCGGGCGTACGATTATCGTAAAGCGGGTGAGAAATTTGGGCAAAATATCCGATAGACTTACATTGCCATACAATTTGTGATATAACTCATAGTCATAGAGGTTTGTGGGTTTGGACTCGGCTTATAAGTAGTGACCAGTGATATTCATAGCCACACCCTAGCGACCAATTACATCACCCTAGCAACCGAGGGCCGAGTTTTGCCACTGCAAGCACCACTCACATTTTCTTCAGGAAATGTACATATCTAGTTATTATTATTATTCCACTTCTTCCGTACACTTTTCGGCGCGTAACTAGTCCCGCAGTTTTTGTCGTAGACCCTCGAAACAGGCATCAAATCGTGCGTCCTATATACATTCGGTGTGCTATGACTTTTATAAGCGATCGGGGGTACGATGATGTCACACGGGGCAAAGAACCACACCAAAATTTACAATGACAATGCATTACGGCCAACTTTGACGGGACGTAGCACCGAGCAAAAATTTTGTAGAAAAACGCGATTCGCCACATTTGGGGAGGCTGGTAAGCTGTACGAGAAGACACCTCGCAATGGGGTAAAAGTTGTACCCCTGGGGCGCAAACGCCCCCTTTATGCAAAAAAATTACTTCCCGCAGTTTTTGTCGTAGACCCTCGAAACTGGCGTCAAATTGTGCGGCCCATTGAGCAAAAAATTCTGAGAACTTTTTAAAACGATCGGGGGTACGATGATGTCACAGCCCATTTTTATTCGCCCCCAAAATCCCATAGACAATGCATTGCGGCCAACTTTGACGGGACGTAGCGCCGAGAGTGAATTTCGTAGAAACACCTGATTCGCCACATCTGGAGAGGCTATCAAGCTGTGTGAGAAGACTCCTCGCAATGGGGTAAAAGTTGTACCCCTGGGGTGCAAGAGCTCTCCAAATTTCCCCCATTGACTTATAATGGTGAAGGGACGTCCCATGAAAACCCATGTTAATTTACATAGGGATTTTGTATTGGACATAACTCAGCATCACATTGGCCTAGAGACTTGGAGGTGGGCCCATTTTACTCAAATGGCCAATCAGACTCTTCGGATCATCATGAAGATGTCAAGCCACGCCCTAGCAACCATTTAGGGCACCCTAGCAACTGATCCCATAGACTTCCATTATAAGGGCCCAGATGCATATCTCTGGATCAGAGTGTCATAGAGACATGGGGGCGGACTCCTTTGAGCCGGGGCAGCAAACGCCCAATCACCAATCAACATTGACACTCCCTAGCAACCAAACAGAGTACCCTAGCAACCCAAAGCCACACAGGCATATCTTCAGACCTGAATGTCACAGAGACATGGGGGTTGGTTTATATCACTCATACTGGCAACTACACTTTACAGTGTCGTCATTGGCCACTCCCTAGCAACCAATCATAGTACCCTAGCAACATATTAGCAAGACCTATATTTTTGTATCAGAATGTCGCATAGACATGGGAGTTGCTACTTTTGACTCATGCTAGCAAACTCTCAACATGTTAAACATGCTAGCACTCAATAGCTTCATGCTAATAACAATTAGCTAAGGGCTAATCATGCAAATACCTCTATAACACTCCATAGTAATGATCTTTGACAAGTAGCAACTGCATACCAACGCCATAGCAACTAGCCCGGTTACCTTAGCAACGGCCCTAGCAACCACCCAAGTACCCTAGCAACCGCATAGCAACACCCTAGCAACCACCACGGGTACCATAGCAACGGCCCTAGCAACCACCCCTGGTACCATAGCAACCACATAGCAACACCCTAGCAACCACCCCGGGTACCCTAGCAACGGCCCTAGCAACCACCCCGAATACTCTAGCAACCGCATAGCAACACCCTAGCAACCACCCCGGGTACCCTAGCAACTGCATAGCAACACCCTAGCAACCACCCTGGGTACCCTAACAACTGCATAGCAACACCCTAGCAACCACCCCGGGTACCCTAGCAACGGCCCTAGCAACCATCATGGGTGCCATAGCAACTGCATATCAACACCCTAGCAACCGAGGGCCGAGTTTTGCCACCGCAAGCACCACTCACATTTTCTTCAGGAAATGTACATATCTAGTTAAGTTGGCTTGAGAGAGCCAACTTATTGATATTCTATTTAAACTTATTATGTTGGCTTGGAGAGCCAACATACTGTTATGCTATTTAAACTTATTATTATTATTATATGTTATTATTCTTATGGTACACGAATTTACAAACGCTACTCCTCCTAGGGCTTGAATGCCACAAGCCCCAAACTTGGCAGATACCTGGGTCCTGCTCTGAAGTTAGTTGCTATATCTTTTTAGACTGATCAGACTTACAGTTGATTTATTATTAATTTTTGAATATGACACATTTCCCAATGAATTACATGGGCTGAGAAAAAATGCGCCCTCTAACAGTAATACCTCTCGACTGAAGAGGCGGGACTCAAACCTCTCACTTACAGTCACTCTGAAATCGGTGGAAATACAAATAAATATCGCCTTAAAAATTTAACTAGAAGCTAAAGTTCGATGACAAACTTTAAATGTTGGCTTGGAGAAGCAAACTGGGCAGCCTTTCGGGCAAAAGGGCCAGCCCAGAACACTTAGAGCTCTCTGATTGAATTGTTGCTAGTAAAAATGCTATTACGATAAGTAATGCTTAGTATATTTTAGGCTAAACAGCTTGCCATAGAGGATTTATGTGTATTTTAGGTTAAAACGGCTTGCCATACAACAAGTGTGCAGCGCGTGCTTGAAAGCGTTGCTGTGCGGTTGAGCCTAAAAGCAGAAATAAGCAAGCATTTAAGCTGTGTAATATATTACTCTACTATTATTGTGTTTAATCGCTGGAGTGTTTGTATACCTTTAAAAGACGTGCAAATGATGTCTTTGATGCAGATGAAGACTGAGCAGTGCATTCAATGTTAGTTAGTTAAGCCAGTGAAAAAAGTCATTTGCACTCAATGTAGGTCTTTAAAATATTCTTCTATATTTATTGTGTGCAATCGCTGGAGTGTTTGTATTTAAATGCCTTTAAAAGACGTGCAGTCATGTATAATTCTCAGTCGGACATCTCGGAGCTCATAACACACTGCTGAACACAGCGCTCTCTGTATGAAAAAAAAAATACTCACGAACAACTGCATTTAGCTGTTGATATTCTCTAATGGGTGGACTTAATTAAATCGCTGCAATATTGTAATTTTAAAGGCGGTCAAATTCGTGCAAATTATGTTGTTCGTCTCCATGTATCATAGTTGAAGGCAATCTGTACGCGGTGAAGGCTTCGGGTTTTCAATAAATTCGTTCAAACAGCTGAATTCAGGTCTTGATGTGTTCTAATGGGTATTTATAATTAAATGGCTGGAATATTGTCATTTTAAAGGCGTTATTTATATGCATTTTCCACCGAGTTCAAAGTGAAAGTAAGTCACAGCTCGGTAACATGTTCGTTAGTGAAACTGAAAAGCTCATTTGCAGCTAATATAGTTCTTTAAAATATTCTTGTATATTTATTGTGTTGGATCGCTGGAGTGTTTTTATTTAAATGCTTTTAAAAGACGCGCAGTCATGTATAATTCTCAGTCTGGTAAGTTAGCTCCGAGCCGTAAAGCTCATCTGTATAACACATTTGCTGAAGACAGTGCTTTAACTTTGAAATAAAACAGATCACAAAAGGTTGATTTGTTGATGTGTTCTAATGGGTATTTACAAATAAATCGCTGAAATATATAAATTTTAAAGGCACTCTAATTCGTGCAATTTATGTTGTTTATGAGCACATACAGAGAGAGTTCGTGCTGACGGCTTGTATACTCGCTGAAGGGTGCAAGCATTTCTTTTACAAGAACTGCTCACAAACCACTGAATTTAGCTGTTGATGTGTTCTAATGGGTATTTACAATTAAATCGCTGGAATATTTTATTTTAAAAGGCGGTATTTATTTGTATTTCCACCGATTTCAGAGTGACTGTAAGCAAGAGGTTTGAGTCCCGCCTCTTCAGTCGAGAGGTATTGCGCCTCTAGATGGCGCATTTTTTCTCAGCCCATTGAAATCCTATAGAAATTTTTCATGTAAAAAAATTAATATTAAATCAACTGTAAGTCTGATCATTCCAAAAAGATATAGCAACACTTTGGTGACCAGGGCCCAGGGCTCCGCCGAGTTTGGGGCTTGTAGCCTTAAAGCTCTAGGAGGAGTAGCGTATAGAATTTTAGTCTCAGAAGAATTTTAATAATAACTAGAAGCTAAAGTTCGATGACAAACTTTAAATGTTGGCTTGGAGAAGCAAACCGGGCAGCCTTCGGGCAAAAGGGCCAGCCCAGAACACCATAGTGGATTAATGTGTATTTTAGGTTAAAACGGCTTGCCATACTGGAATAAGTGATGAGCGCCTGCTTCAAAGCCGCGTTGCGTTGCCGTGCGGTTGAGCCGAAAAGCAGAAATAAGCAAGCATTTAAACTTTTTATTATATGACTGAACTATTATTGTGTTGAATCGCTGGAGTGTTTGTATTAAAATACCTTTTAAAGACGTGCAAATGATGTCTTTGTTAACAGACACATAAATGCAGCCGTGCATCTCATGTTAGTTAAGCCTATGAAAAACGTCATTTGCACCCAATGCAGGTCTTTAAAATATTCTTCTATATTTATTGTGTTGAATCGCTGGAGTGTTTTTATTTAAATGCCTTTAAAAGACGTGCAGTCATGTATAATTCTCAGTCGGACATCTCGGAGCTCATGTCTAACACACTGCTGAATGCAGCGCTTTCTGTATGAAAAAAAAAAATAGTCACAAACAACTGCATTTAGCTGTTGATATTTTCTAATGGGTGGACTGAATTAAATCGCCGCAATATTGTAATTTTAAAGGCGGTCAAATTTGTGCAAATTATGTCGTTCGTATCCATGTAAACTCGTTGAAAGCAATCTGTACGCGGTGAAGGAAATGCTTAGGGGTTTCAATAAATTCGCTCAAACAGCTGAATTCAGGTCTTGATGTGTTTGTAATGGGTATTTACAATTAAATGGCTGGAATATTGTATTTTTAAAGGCGTTATTTATATGCATTTTCCACCGAAATCAAAGTGAAAGTAAGTGTCATCTCGGTAACATGTTCGTTAGTGAAACCTATTGAACAGCTCATTTGCAGCTAATGTAGTTCTTTAAAATATTCTTGTATATTTATTGTGTTGGATCGCTGGAGTGTTTTTATTTAAATGCTTTTAAAAGACGTGCAGTCATGTATAATGCCAGTCAGGTTAGCTCCGATCCGTGAAAGCTCGTCTGTATAACACATTTGCTGAAGACAGTGCTTTAACTTTGAAATAAAACAGATCACAAAAGGCTGATTTGTTGATGTGTTCTAATGGGTATTTACAAACAAATCGCTGAAATATATTTATTTTAAAGGCGTTCTAATTCGTGCAATTTATGTTGTTTGTGAGCACATACAGAGAGAGTTCGTGCTGACGGCTTGTATACTCGCTGAAGGGTGCAAGCTTTCCTTTTACAAGAACTGCTCTCAAACCACTGAATTTAGCTGTTGATGTGTTCTAATGGATATTTAGAGTTAAATCGCTGTAATATTTAAATTTTAAAAAGCGGTATTTATTTGTATTTCCACCGATTTCAGAGTGACTGTAAGCAAGAGGTTTGAGTCCCGCCTCTTCAGTGGAGAGGTATTGCGCCTTTAGATGGCGCATTTTTTCTCAGCCCATTGAAATCCCATAGAAATTTTTCATGTAAAAAAATTAATATTAAATCAACTGTAAGTCTGATCATTCCAAAAAGATATAGCAACACTTTGGTGACCAGGGCCCAGGGCTCCGCCGAGTTTGGGGCTTGTAGCCTTAAAGCTCTAGGAGGAGTAGCGTATAGAATTTTAGTCTCAGAAGAAGTTTAATAATAATAATAAGTTTAAATAGCATAACAATATGTTGGCTTCTCCAAGCCAACATAACTAGAAGATAAAGTTCGATGACAAACTTTAAATGTTGGCTTGGAGAAGCAAACCGGGCAGCCTTCGTGCAAAAGGGCCAGCCCAGAACACTTAGAGCTCTCTGATTGAATTGTTGCTAGTAAAAATGCTATTACGATAAGTAATGCTTAGTATATTTTAGGCTAAACAGCTTGCCATAGAGGATTTATGTGTATTTTAGGTTAATCCGGCTTGCCATACAACAAGTGTGCAGCGGGTGCTTGAAAGCCACGACGCCTTGCTGTGCAGTTGAGCCTAAAAGCAGAAATAAGCAAGCATTTAAGCTGTGTAGTATATTACTCTACTATTATTGTGTTTAATCGCTGGAGTGTTTGAATTTAAATACCTTTAAAAGACGTGCAAATGATGTCTTTGTTAACAGACACATAAATGCAGCCGTGCATCTCCTGTTAGTTAGTTAAGCCTATGAAAAAAGTCATTTGCACCCAATGCAGGTCTTTAAAATATTCTTCTATATTTATTGTGTGCAATCGCTGGAGTGTTTGTATTTACATGCCTTTAAAAGACGTGCAGTCATGTATAATTCTCAGACAGACATCTCGGAGCTCATGTCTACACTGCTGAACACAGCGCTCTCTGTATGGAAAAAAAATACTCACAAACAACTACATTTAGCTGTTGATATTTTCTAATGGGTGGAATGAATTAAATCGCTGCAATATTGTAATTTTAAAGGCGTTCTAATTCGTCCAAATGATATCGTTCGTCTCCATTATACTCGTTGAAAGCAATCTGTACGCGGTGAAGGAAATGCTTAGGGTTTTGAATAAATTCGCTCAAACAGCTGAATTCAGGTCTTGATGTGTTCTAATGGGTATTTAAAATTAAATGACTGGAATATTGTAATTTTAAAGGCGTTATTTATATGCATTTTCCACCGAAGTCAAAGTGAAAGTGCGTCACAGCTTGGGAACATGTTCGTTAGTGAAACCTATTGAATAGCTCATTTGCAGCTAATGTTGTTCTTTAAAATATTCTTGTATATTTATTGTGTTGGATCGCTGGAGTGTTTTTATTTAAATGCTTTTAAAAGACGTGCAGTCATGTATAATTCTCAGTCGGGTAACGTTAAAGCAGTCTTCAGCAAATGTGTGTTATACAGATGAGCTTCACGGTTCGGAGCTAACTTAACTTTGAAATAAAACAGATCACAAAAGGCTGATTTGTTGATGTGTTCTAATGGGTATTTACAAATAAATCGCTGAAATATATAAATTTTAAAGGCACTCTAATTCGTGCAATTTATGTTGTTTATGAGCACATACAGAGAGAGTTCGTGCTGACGGCTTGTACTCGCTGAAGGGTGCAAGCTTTTCTTTTACAAGAACTGCTCACAAACCACTGAATTAAGCTGTTGATGTGTTCTAATGGGTATTTAGAGTTAAATCGCTGTAATATTTACATTTTAAAAAGCCGTATTTATTTGTATTTCCACCGATTTCAGAGTGACTGTAAGCAAGAGGCTTGAGTCCCGCCTCTTCAGTGGAGAGGTATTGCGCCTCTAGATGGCGCATTTTTTCTCAGCCCATTGAAATCCTATAGAAATTTTTCATGTAAAAAAATTAATATTAAATCAACTGTAAGTCTGATCATTCCAAAAAGATATAGCAACACTTTGGTGACCAGGGCCCAGGGCTCAGCCGAGTTTGGGGCTTGTAGCCTTAAAGCTCTAGGAGGAGTAGCGTATAGAAAATTAGTCTCAGAAGAAGGTTGAATAATAATAAGTTTAAATAGCATAACAATATGTTGGCTTCTCCAAGCCAACATAATAATAATAAGTTTAAATAGCATAACAATATGTTGGCTTCTCCAAGCCAACATAATTATTACAGCGATTTAACTCTAAATACCCATTAGAACATATCAACAGTTAAATTCAGTGGTTTGTGAGTAGTTCTTGTAAAAGAAAAGCTCGCACCCTTCAGCGCTTATACAAGCCGTCAGCACTAGGCTACTCTCTCTGTGCATGTGCTCACAAACAACATAAATTGCACGAATTAGAACGCCTTTAAAATAAATATATTTCAGCGATTTGTTTGTAAATACTCATTAGAACACATCAACAAATCAGCCTTTTGTGATCTGTTTTATTTCAAAGTTAAAGCACTGTCTTCAGCAAATGTGTTACACAGACGAGCTTTCACGGCTCGGAACTAACTTACCCGACTGAGAATAATACATGACTGAACGTCTTTTAAAAGCATTTAAATAAAAACACTCCAGCGATCCAACACAATAAATATACAAGAATATTTTAAAGAACTACATTAGCTGCAAATGAGCTATTCAATAGGTTTCACTAACGAACATGTTACCGAGCTGTGACCTATACTTTCACTTTGACTTCGGTGGAAAATGCATATAAATAACGCCTTTAAAATTACAATATTCCAGCCATTTAATTGTAAATACCCATTAGAACACATCAAGACCTGAATTCAGCTGTTTGAGTGAATTTATTAAAACCCACCGCGTACAGATTGCTTTCAACGAGTATACATGGAGACGAACGACATAATTTGCACGAATTAGAACGCCTTTAAAATTACAATATTGCAGCGATTTAATTCAGTCCACCCATTAGAAAATATCAACAGCTAAATGCAGTTGTTTGTGAGCATTTTGTTTTCATACAGAGAGCGCTGCGTTCAGCTGTGTGTTAGACATGAGCTCCGAGATGTCCGACTGACAATTATACATGACTGCACGTCTTTTAAAGGCATTTAAATAAAAACACTCCAGCGATTCAACACAATAAATATAGAAGAATATTTTAAAGACCTACATTGGGTGCAAATGACTTTTTTCATAGGCTAACTAACTAACATTGGATGCACTGCTCAGTCTTCGTCTGCATCATCAAACACATCATTTGCACGTCTTTTAAAGGTATTTAAATACAAACACTCCAGCGATTAAACACAATAATAGTAGAGTAATATATTACACAGCTTAAATGCTTGCTTATTTCTGCTTTTAGGCTCAACCGCACAGCAAGCGTCGTGGGTTTCAAGCACGCGCTGCAAACTTGTTGTATGGCAAGCCGTTTTAACGTAAAATCCACACACGATCCTCTATGTTTTAGCCTAAAATATACTAAGCATTTCTTGTCGTACTGCCATTTTTACTAGCAACAATTCAATCAGAGAGCTCTAAGTGTTCTGGGCTGGCCCTTTTGCCCCAAGGCTGCCCAATTTGGCTCTCCAAGCCAACATTTAAAGTTTGTCATCGAACTTTAGCTTCTAGTTAAGTTGGCTTGAGAGAGCCAACTTATTGATATTCTATTTAAACTTATTATTAAGTTGGCTTGGGAAAGCCAACTTACTGATATTCTATTTAAACTTATTATTATTAAGTTGGCTTGAGAGAGCCAACTTATTGATATTCTATTTAAACTTATTAAGTTGGCTTGAGAGAGCCAACTTATTGATATTCTATTTAAACTTATTAAGTTGGCTTGAGAAAGCCAACTTACTGATATTCTATTTTCTTCCTATCCAAAATTTTCTGACTGTATCTCCTCCTAGAGCTTTAACTCTACAAACTCCAAACTCAGTCCATATCTTCAGTCTGGTCTGACTCGAGTTGCTATATCTTTTCTAACTGATCGGACTTACAGTTTTCGTAAAAATGCCGATTAAAACTGGGAAAAATCCCATTGACTAACATTGACGGAATGTTCAAATGAGCCAAGACTTTTCAAACTCCAACTGTCAAAATTCAAATTTAAACTCCCAGAATCCTTTGAGACTCAATCAGGCTTCCCTTCTATGAACTATATTTCTAATCCATTCAAACTCATTCAAGCTCATCTATCTTTCTATCTAAGTCATGCTAACAGTATGCTAATCATCATAGATATATATACATAGATACCGCATTGGACCGCTCCAAGCACGTAGATGCGTCCGCCATTTTGGAACGGTCCACTTGACGTCATTCACCATACTGTAGGTTCGCAGACCAACGGCTGTGCAGGACTGTGGATTTTCGAATTTTCAGTGATTACTATGAGATCTATGGGTGAATGACGTCAAGTAGACCGCAGTGAAATGGCGGATGGCTTACGTATAACGGCCCATAGAAACAGTCGCTAATGAGGCATCTATGTATATATATCTATGGCTAATCATGCTCAAATCATGCTAGCGACTTGCTAGTCATGCTAAAATCATGCTAGCGACTTGCTAGTCATGCTAAAATCATGCTAGTAACTTGCTAGTCATGCTTGAATCATGCTAGTGACGTGCTAGTCGTGCTAGGATCATGCTAGTAACTTGCTAGTCATGCTCGAATCATGCTAGTGACTTGCTAGTCGTGCTAGGATCATGCTAGTAACTTGCTAGTCATGCTAGTATCATCCTAAAATCATGCTAGCGACTTGCTAGTCATGCTAAAATCATGCTAGCGACTTGCTATATATGTTAAAATCATGCTAGTGACTTGCTAGTCATGCTAGTAATCATGCTAGTGACTTGCTAGTCATGCTAGAATCGTGCTAGTGACTTGCTAGTCATGCTAGAATCGTGGCTAATGACATGCTAGTCATGCTAAAATCATGCTAGTGACATGCTAGTCATGCTAGTAATCATGCTAGTGACTTGTTAGTCATGCTAGAATCATGCTAGTGACTTGCAAGTCATGCTAAAATCATGCTAGTGACGCTAATAATCATGCTAGAATCATGCTAGTGACTTGCTAGTCATGCTAGCATAATGCTAGTGACTTGCTAGTCATGCTAGAATCATGCTAGCGACTTGCTAGTCATGCTAAAATCATGCTAGCGACTTGCTAGTCATGCTAAAATCATGCTAGCGACTTGCTAGTCATGCTAAAATCATGCTAGCGACTTGCTAATCATGTTAAAATCATGCTAGCAACATGCTAAAAACATGTTAGTAAACACCCTGGGTACCCTAGTAACCACATAGCAACACCCTAGCAACCACCACAGGCACCTTAGCAACCGCATAGCAACACCTTAGCAACCACCCCAGGCATCATAGCAACCGCATAGCAACACCCTAGCAACCACCACAGGCACCATAGCAACCGCATAGCAAAACCTTAGCAACCACCCCGAGTACCTTAGCAACCACATAGCAACACCCTAGCAACAATCCCAGACACCATAGCAACCGCATAGCAACACCTTAGCAACCACCCCGAGTACCTTAGCAACCGCATAGCAACACCCTAGCAACCACCCCAGGCACCATAGCAACCACATAGCAACACCTTAGCAACCACCCCGGGTACCATAGCAACCACATAGCAACACCTTAGCAACCACCCCGGGTACCTTAGCAACCACATAGCAACACCTTAGCAACCACCCCGGGTACCTTAGCAACCGCATAGCAACACCTTAGCAACCACCCCGGTACCTTAGCAACCGCATAGCATAGCAACACCTTAGCAACCACCTCGGGTACCTTAGCAACCGCATAGCATAGCAACACCTTAGCAACAATCTATCTATCTATCTATCTATCTATCTATCTATCTATCTATCTATCTATCTATCTATCTATCTATCTAATCTTCAAGCTTTAAAACTGCTGAAAACTTCAAACTATTTCAGACTGAAAACAGCCAAACTTTTAAAACTTTTACAAACTTTAAAAACTATTTTAAACTATCTGGTCAGACTTTCTCAAGCCAACTTCAAAGTTTGTCTTGACGAACTTTTTTATCTAGTTATGTTGGCTTGGAGAGCCAACATACTGTTATGCTATTTAAACTTATTATTATTATTATATGTTATTATTCTTATGACCTAAGAAAATTTCTGACAGCTACTCCTCCGAGGCCTTTGAAGCCACAAGGCCCAAACTTGGCAGAGACCTGGGCCCTTGTCCCGAAAGAGTTGCTATATCTATTTGGACTGATCAGATGTACAGTTGATTTATTATTAATTTTTGAAAATGACATATTTCCCAATGAATTACATGGGCTGAGAAAAAATGCGCCCTCTAGCAGTAATACCTCTCGACTGAAGAGGCGGGACTCAAACCTCTTACTTACAGTCACTCTGAAATCGGTGGAAATACAAATAAATATCACCTTAAAAACTTAATTATTACAGCGATTTAACTCTAAATACCCATTACAACACATCAACAGCTAAATCAGTTTGTGATCTGTTTTATTTCAAAGTTGAAGCACTGTCTTCAGCAAATGTGTTACACAGACGAGCTTCACGGTTCGGAGCTAACTTACCCGACTAAGAATTATACATGACTGAACGTCTTTTAAAAGCATTTAAATAAAAACACTCCAGCGATTGTACACAATAAATATAGAAGAATATTTTAAAGAGCCGCATTGAATGCAAATGACCTGTTTCAAAGGTTTTTAATAACGAACATGAGATGTACGGCTGCATATCCGTCTGTGTCAACAAATGATTCATTTGCACGTCTTTTAAAGGTAATCAAATAAAAAAAATCCAGCGATTGCACACAATAAATATAGAAGAATATTTTAAAGAGCTGCATTGAGTGCAAATGAGCTGTTTCATAGATTTAACTAACTAACATTGGATGCACTGCTCAGTTCTTCGTCTGCATCATCAAAGACATCATGTGCACGTCTTTTAAAGGTATTTAATTACAAACACTCCAGCGATTAAACACAATAAATATAGAATATTTTAAAGAGCTACATTGGGTGTAAATGAGCTATTTCAAACGTTTCTCTAACGAACATCAGATGTATGGCTTTATTATCAGTCTGTCAACAAATACATCATTTGCACGTCTTTTAAATGCATTTAAATAAAAACACTCCAGCGATTGCACACAATAAATATAGAAGAATATTTTAAAGACCTACATTGGGTGCAAATGACGTTTTTCATAGGCTTAACTAACTAACATGAGATGCACGGCTGCATTTATGTGTCTGTTAACAAAGACATCAAATTTGCACGTCTTTTAAAGGTATTTTAATACAAACACTCCAGCGATTCAACACAATAACAGTACAATCATATAATAAAAAGGTTAAATGCTTGCTTATTTCTGCTTTTCACCTCAACCGCACAGTAACGCGTCGTGGCTTTGAAGCAGGCGCTGCACGAATCTTAAGATATGGCAAGCCGTTTTAACCTAAAATCCACACACAATCCTCTATGGCAAGCTGTTTTAGCCAAAAATATACTAAGCATTTCTTGTCGTACTGCCATTTTTGCTAGCAACAATTCCATTAGAGAGTTCTAAGTGTTCTGGGCTGGCCCTTTTGCCCCAAGGCTGCCCGGTTTGGCTCTCCAAGCCAACATTTAAAGTTTGTCATCGAACTTTAGCTTCTAGTTAAGTTGGCTTGAGAGAGCCAACTTATTGATATTCTATTTAAACTTATTATTATTATTATTATTCTTCTTCCTATCCTAAATTTCTGACTGTATCTCCTCCTAGAGCTTTAACTCTTCAAACTCCAAACTCAGCCCATATCTTCAGTCTGGTCTAACTCGAGTTGCTATATCTTTTCTAACTAATCAGACTTACGGTTTTCCTAAAAATCCCGATTAAAACTGGGATAAAATCTCATTGACTTACATTGACGGAATGTTCAAATGAGCCAAGACTTTTCAAACTCCAACTGTCAAAATTCAAATTTAAACTCCCAGAATCTTTTGAGACTCAATCAAGCTTCCCTTCTATGAACTATATTTCTAATCCATTCAAACTCATTCAAGCTCATCTATCTTTCTATCTAAGTCATGCTAACAGTATGCTAATCATGCTCAAATCATGCTAGCAACTTGCTAGTCATGCTAAAATCATGCTAGCGACTTGCTAGTCATGCTAAAATCATGCTAGTAACTTGCTAGTCATGCTCGAATCATGCTAGTGACTTGCTAGTCGTGCTAGGATCATGCTAGTAACTTGCTAGTCATGCTAGTATCATCCTAAATTCATGCTAGCGACTTGCTAGTCATGCTAAAATCATGCTAGTGACTTGCTATATATGTTAAAATCATGCTAGTGACTTGCTAGTCATGCTAGTAATCATGCTAGTGACTTCCTAGTCATGCTAGAATCGTGCTAGTGACTTGCTAGTCATGCTAGAATCGTGCTAGTGACATGCTAGTCATGCTAAAATCATGCTAGTGACATGCTAGTCATGCTAGTAATCATGCCAGTGACTTGCTAGTCATGCTAGGATCATGCTAGTGACTTGCTAGTCGTGTTAGGATCATGCTAGTAACTTGCTAGTCATGCTAGTATCATCCTAAAATCATGCTAGTGACTTGCTAGTCATGCTAAAATCATGCTAGCGACTTGCTATATATGTTAAAATCATGCTAGTGACTTGCTAGTCATGCTTGTAATCATGCTAGTGACTTGCTAGTCATGCTAGAATCGTGCTAGTGACTTGCTAATCATGCTAGAATCTTGCTAGTGACATGCTAGTCATGCTAAAATAATGCTAGTGACATGCCAGTCATGCTAGTAATCATGCTAGTGACTTGCTAGTCATGCTAGAATCGTGCTAGTGACTTGCTAGTCATGCTAGAATCATGCTAGTGACATGCTAGTCATGCTAAAATCATGCTAGTGACTTGCTAGTCATGCTAGAATCGTGCTAGTGACTTGCTAGTCATGCTAAAATCATGCTAGTGACATGCTAGTCATGCTAGAATCATGCTAGTGACTTGCTAGTCATGCTAGAATAATGCTGGTGACTTGCTAGTCATGCTAGAATCATGCTAGTGACATGCTAGTCATGCTAAAATCATGCTAGTGACTTGCTAGTCATGCTAGAATCGTGCTAGTGACATGCTAGTCATGCTAAAATCATGTTAGTGACATGCTAGTCATGCTAGTAATCATGCTAGTGACTTGCTAGTCATGCTAGAATCATGATAGCGACTTGCTAGTCATGCTAGAATCATGATAGCGACTTGCTAGTCATGTTAAAATCATGCTAGCGACTTGCTAGTCATGCTAAAATCATGCTAGCGACATGCTAATCATGCTAAAATCGTGCTAGCGACTTGCTAGTCATGCTATAATCATGCTAGCAACATGCTAGAAACATGCTAGTAAACACCCTGGGTACCATAGTAACCACATAGCAACACCCTAGCAACCACCACAGGCACCATAGCAACCGCATAGCAACACCTTAGCAACCACCTCGGGTACCTTAGCAACCGCATAGTAACACCTTAGCAACCACCATGGGTACCTTAGCAACCGCATATCAACACCTTAGCAACCACCCCAGGTACCCTAGCAACACCTTAGCAACCACCCTGAGCACCCAAGCATCTATCTATCTATCTATCTATCTATCTATCTATCTATCTATCTATCTATCTATCTATCTATCTATCTATCTATCTATCTATCTATCTATCTTCAAGCTTAAAACTGCTGAAAACTTCAAACTATTTCAGACTGAAAACAGTCAAACTTTTAAAACTTTTACAAACTTTAAAAACTATTTTAAACTATCTGGTCAGACTTTCTCAAGCCAACTTCAAAGTTTGTCTTGACGAACTTTTTTATCTAGTTAAACTTATTATGTTGGCTTGGAGAAGCCAACATATTGTTATGCTATTTAAACTTATTATTATTATGTTGGCTTGGAGAAGCCAACATATTGTTATGCTATTTAAACTTATTATTATTATGTTGGCTTGGAGAGCCAACATACTGTTATGCTATTTAAACTTATTATTATGTTGGCTTGGAGAGCCAACATACTGTTATGCTATTTAAACTTATTATTATTATGTTGGCTTGGAGAGCCAACATACTGTTATGCTATTTAAACTTATTATTATGTTGGCTTGGAGAAGCCAACATATTGTTATGCTATTTAAACTTATTATTATATTTTATTATTCTTATGACCTAAAGGAATTTCTGACAGCTACTCCTCCGAGGCCTTTGAAGCCACAAGGCCCAAACTTGGCAGAGACCTGGGCCCTTGTCCCGAAAGAGTTGCTATATCTATTTGGACTGATCAGATGTACAGTTGATTTATTATTAATTTTTGAATATGACAAATTTCCCAATGAATTACATGGGCTGAGAAAAAATGCGCCCTCTAACAGTAATACCTCTCGACTGAAGAGGCGGGACTCAAAGCTCTTACTTACAGTCAGTCTGAAAACGGTGGAAATACAAATAAATACCGCCTTAAAAATGTAAATATTACAGCGATTTAACTCTAAATACCCATTAGAACATATCAACAGCTAAATTCAGTGGTTTGTGAGTAGTTCTTGTAAAAGAAAAGATCGCACCCTTCAGCACTTATACAAGCCGTAAGCACTCTCTCTCTCTCGACATGTGCTCACAAACAACATAAATTGCACGAATTAGAACGCCTTTAAAATAAATATATTTCAGCGATTTGTTTGTAAATACCCATTAGAACACATCAACAAATCAGCCTTTTGTGATATGTTTTATTTCAAAGTTGAAGCACTGTCTTCAGCAAATGTGTTATACAGACAAGCTTTCACGGATCGGAGCTAACCTGACTGAGAATTATACATGACTGCACGTCTTTTAAAAGCATTTAAATAAAAACACTCCAGCGATCCAACACAATAAATATACAAGAATATTTTAAAGAACTACATTAGCTGCAAATGAGCTGTTCAATAGGTTTCACTAACGAACATGTTACCGAGCTGAGACTTACTTTCACTTTGATTTCGGTGGAAAATGCATATAAATAACGCCTTTAAAATTACAATACTCCAGCCATTTAATTGTAAATACCCATTAGAAACACATCAAGACCTGAATTCAGCTGTTTGAGCGAATTTATTGAAACCCCTAAGCATTTCCTTCACCGCGTACAGATTGCTTTCAACGAGTTTACATGGAGAGGAACGACATAATTTGCACAAATTTGACCGCCTTTAAAATTATAATATTGCAGCGATTTAATTCAGTCCACCCATTACAAAATATCAACAGCTAAATGCAGTTGTTTGTGACTATTTTTTTTTTCATACAGAAAGCGCTGCATTCAGCAGTGTGTTAGACATGATGAGCTCCGAGATGTCAGACTGAGAATTATAAATGACTGCACGTCTTTTAAAGGCATTTAAATAAAAACACTCCAGCGATTCAACACAATAAATATAGAAGAATATTTTAAAGACCTGCATTGGGTGAAAATGACGTTTTTCATAGGCTTAACTAACATGAGATGCACGGCTGCATTTATGTGTCTGTTAACAAAGACATCATTTGCACGTCTTTTAAAGGTATTTTAATACAAACACTCCGGCGATTCAACACAATAATAGTTCAGTTATATAATAAAAAGTTTAAATGCTTGCTTATTTCTGCTTTTCGGCTCAACCGCACGGCAACGCGACGCGGCTTTGAAGCAGGCGCTCATCACTTATTCCAGTATGGCAAGCCGTTTTAACCTAAAATACACATATTAATCCACTATGGTGTTCTGGGCTGGCCCTTTTACCCGAAGGCTGCCAGGTTTGCTTCTCCAAGCCAACATTTAAAGTTTGTCATCGAACTTTAGCTTCTAGTTATTATTATTATTCTTATGACCTAAAGAAATTTCTGACAGCTACTCCTCCGAGGCCTTTGAAGCCACAAGGCCCAAACTTGGCAGAGACCTGGGCCCTTGTCCCGAAAGAGTTGCTATATCTATTTGGACTGATTAGATGTACATTTGATTTATTATTAATTTTTGAATATGACAAATTTCCCAATGAATTACATGGGCTGAGAAAAAATGCGCCCTCTAACAGTAATACCTCTCGACTGAAGAGGCGGGACTCAAACCTCTTACTTACAGTCACTCTGAAATCGGTGGAAATACAAATAAATACCGCCTTAAAAATTTAAATATTACAGCGATTTAACTCTAAAAACCCATTAGAACATATCAACAGCTAAATTCAGTGGTTTGTGAGTAGTTCTAGTAAAAGAAAAGCTCGCACCCTTCAGCGAGTATACAAGCCGTCAGCACGAACTCTCTCCGTATGTGCTCATAAACAACATAACTTGCACGAATTAGAACGCCTTTAAAATTAATATATTTCAGCGATTTATTTGTAAATACCCATTAGAACACATCAACAAATCAGCCTTTTGTGATCTGTTTTATTTAAAAGTTAAAGCACTGTCTTCAGCAAATGTGTTATACAGACGAGCTTTCAGGCTCGGAGCTAACTTACCCGACTGAGAATTATACATGACTGCACGTCTTTTAAAAGCATTTAAATAAAAACACTCCAGCGATCCAACACAATCAATATACAAGAATATTTTAAAGAACTACATTAGCTGCAAATGAGCTTTTCAGTTTCACTAACGAACATGTTACCGAGCTGTGACTTACTTTCACTTTGAATTTGGTGGAAAATGCATATAAATAATGCCTTTAAAATTACAATATTCCAGCCATTTAATTGTAAATACCCATTAGAACACATCAAGACCTGAATTCAGCTGTTTGAGCGAATTTATTGAAAACCCTAAGCAATTCCTTCTCCGCGTACAGATTGCTTTCAACGAGTATACATGGAGACGAACGACATAATTTGCACGAATTAGAACGCCTTTAAAATTACAATATTGCAGCGATTTAATTCAGTCCACCCATTAGAAAATATCAACAGCTAAATGCAGTTGTTTGTGAGCATTTTGTTTTCATACAGAGAGCGCTGCGTTCAGCAGTGTGTTACATGAGCTCCGAGATGTCCGACTGAGAATTATACATGACTGCACGTCTTTTAAAGGCATTTAAATAAAAACACTCCAGCGATTCAACACAATAAATATAGAAGAATATTTTAAAGACCTGCATTGGGTGCAAATTACTTTTTTCATAGGCTTAACTAACTAACATGAGATGCACTGCTCAGTCTTCATCTGCATCATCAAAAACATCATTTGCACGTCTTTTAAAGGTATTTAAATACAAACACTCCAGCGATTAAACACAATAATAGTAGAGTAATATATTACACAGCTTAAATGCTTGCTTATTAATGCTTTTAGGCTCAACCGCACAGCAACGCTTTCAAGCACGCGCTGCACACTTGTTGTATGGCAAGCCGTTTTAACCTAAAATACGCATAAATCCACTATGGCAAGCTGGTTTAACCTAAAATATACTAAGCATTACTTATCGTAATAGCATTTTTACTAGCAACAATTCAATCAGAGAGCTCTAAGTGTTCTGGGCTGGCCCTTTTTCCCTGAAGGCTGCCCGATTTGCTTCTCCAAGCCAACATTTAAAGTTTGTCATCGAACTTTAGCTTCTAGTTATTATTATTATTATTATATTTTATTATTCTTATGACCTAAAGAAATTTCTGACAGCTACTCCTCCGAGGCCTTTGAAGCCACAAGGCCCAAACTTGGCAGAGACCTGGGCCCTTGTCCCGAAAGAGTTGCTATATCTATTTGGACTGATCAGATGTACAGTTGATTTATTATTAATTTTTGAATATGACAAATTTCCCAATGAATTACATGGGCTGAGAAAAAATGCGCCCTCTAACAGTAATACCTCTCGACTGAAGAGGCGGGACTCAAACCTCTTACTTACAGTCACTCTGAAATCCGTGGAAATACAAATAAATATCGCCTTAAAAATGTCATTATTACAGCGATTTAACTATAAATACCCTTTAGAACATATCAACAGCTAAATTCAGTGGTTTGTGAGTAGTTCTTGTAAAAGAAAAGCTCGCACCCTTCAGCGCTTATACAAGCCGTCAGCACTAGGCTACTCTCTCTCTACATGTGCTCATAAACAACATAATTTGCACGAATTAGAACGCCTTTAAAATTAATATATTTCAGCGATTTATTTGTAAATACCCATTAGAACACATCAACAAATCAGCCTTTTGTGATCTGTTTTATTTAAAAGTTAAAGCACTGTCTTCAGCAAATGTGTTATACAGACGAGCTTTCAGGCTCGGAGAACTTACCCGACTGAGAATTATACATGACTGCACGTCTTTTAAAAGCATTTAAATAAAAACACTCCAGTGATCCAACACAATCAATATACAAGAATATTTTAAAGAACTACATTAGCTGCAAATGAGCTTTTCAGTTTCACTAACGAACATGTTACCGAGCTGTGACTTACTTTCACTTTGAATTTGGTGGAAAATGCATATAAATAATGCCTTTAAAATTACAATATTCCAGCCATTTAATTGTAAATACCCATTAGAACACATCAAGACCTGAATTCAGCTGTTTGAGCGAATTTATTGAAAACCCTAAGCAATTCCTTCACCGCGTACAGATTGCTTTCAACGAGTATACATGGAGACGAACGACATAATTTGCACGAATTAGAACGCCTTTAAAATTACAATATTGCAGCGATTTAATTCAGTCCACCCATTAGAAAATATCAACAGCTAAATGCAGTTGTTTGTGAGCATTTTGTTTTTTCATACAGAGAGCGCTGCATTCAGCAGTGTGTTAAGACATGAGCTCCGAGATGTCCGACTGAGAATTATACATGACTGCACGTCTTTTAAAGGCATTTAAATAAAAACACTCCAGCGATTCAACACAATAAATATAGAAGAATATTTTAAAGACCTGCATTGGGTGCAAATGACGTTTTTCATAGGCTTAACTAACTAACATGAGATGCACGGCTGCATTTATGTGTCTGTTAACAAAGACATCATTTGCACGTCTTTTAAAGGTATTTTAATACAAACACTCCAGCGATCCAACACAATAATAGTTCAGTCATATAATAAAAAGTTTAAATGCTTGCTTATTTCTGCTTTTCGGCTCAACCGCACGGCAACGCGACGCGGCTTTGAAGCAGGCGCTCATCACTTATTCCAGTATGGCAAGCCGTTTTAACCTAAAATACACATATTAATCCACTATGGTGTTCTGGGCTGGCCCTTTTGCCCGAAGGCTGCCCAATTTGGCTCTCCAAGCCAACATTTAAAGTTTGTCATCGAACTTTAGCTTCTAGTTATTATTATTCTTATGACCTACAGAAATTTCTGACAGCTACTCCTCCGAGGCCTTTGAAGCCACAAGGCCCAAACTTGGCAGAGACCTGGGCCCTTGTCCCGAAAGAGTTGCTATATCTATTTGGACTGATCAGATGTACAGTTGATTTATTATTAATTTTTGAATATGACAAATTTCCCAATGAATTACATGGGCTGAGAAAAAATGCGCCCTCTAACAGTAATACCTCTCGACTGAAGAGGCGGGACTCAAACCTCTTACTTACAGTCACTCTGAAATCCGTGGAAATACAAATAAATACCGCCTTAAAAATGTAAATATTACAGCGATTTAACTCTAAAAACCCATTAGAACATATCAACAGCTAAGTTCAGTGGTTTGTGAGTAGTTCTTGTAAAAGAATAGCTCGCACCCTTCAGCGAGTATACAAGCCGTCAGCACGAACTCTCTCCGTATGTGCTCATAAACAACATAACTTGCACGAATTAGAACGCCTTTAAAATTAATATATTTCAGCGATTTATTTGTAAATACCCATTAGAACACATAAACAAATCAGCCTTTTGTGATCTGTTTTATTTCAAAGTTAAAGCACTGTCTTCAGCAAATGTGTGTTATACAGACCAGCTTTCACGGCTCGGAGCTAACTTACCCGACTGAGAATTAAACATGACTGCACGTCTTTTAAAAGCATTTAAATAAAAACACTCCAGCGATCCAACACAATCAATATACAAGAATATTTTAAAGAACTACATTAGCTGCAAATGAGCTTTTCAATACGTTTCTCTAACGAACATGTTACCGAGCTGTGACTTACTTTCACTTTGAATTTGGTGGAAAATGCATATAAATAATGCCTTTAAAATTACAATATTCCAGCCATTTAATTGTAAATACCCATTAGAACACATCAAGACCTGAATTCAGCTGTTTGAGCGAATTTATTGAAAACCCTAAGCATTTCCTTCACCGCATACAGATTGCTTTCAACGAGTATACATGGAGACGAACGACATAATTTGCACGAATTAGAACGCCTTTAAAATTACAATATTGCAGCGATTTAATTCAGTCCACCCATTAGAAAATATCAACAGCTAAATGCAGTTGTTTGTGAGCATTTTGTTTTCAGAGAGCGCTGCGTTCAGCAGTGTGTTTAGACATGAGCTCCGAGATGTCCGTCTGAGAATTATACATGACTGCACGTCTTTTAAAGGCATTTAAATAAAAACACTCCAGCGATTCAACACAATAAATATAGAAGAATATTTTTAAAGACCTGCATTGGGTGCAAATTACGTTTTTCATAGGCTTAACTTTAACATGAGATGCAAGGCTGCATTTATGTGTCTGTTAACAAAGACATCATTTGCACGTCTTTTAAAGGTATTTTAATACAAACACTCCAGCGATTCAACACAATAAAAGTTCAGTCATATAATAAAAAGTTTAAATGCTTGCTTATTTCTGCTTTTCGGCTCAACCGCACGGCAACGCGACGCGGCTTTGAAGCAGGCGCTCATCACTTATTTCAGTATGGCAAGCCGTTTTAACCTAAAATACACATATTTATCCACTATGGTGTTCTGGGCTGGCCCTTTTGCCCGAAGGCTGCCCAATTTGGCTCTCCAAGCCAACATTTAAAGTTTGTCATCGAACTTTAGCTTCTAGTTATTATTCTTATGACCTAAAGAAATTTCTGACAGCTACTCCTCCGAGGCCTTTGAAGCCACAAGGCCCAAACTTGGCAGAGACCTGGGCCCTTGTCCCGAAAGATATGCTATATCTATTTGGACTGATCAGATGTACAGTTGATTTATTATTAATTTTTGAATATGACAAATTTCCCAATGAATTACATGGGCTGAGAAAAAATGCGCCCTCTAACAGTAATACCTCTCGACTGAAGAGGCGGGATTCAAACCTCTTACTTACAGTCACTCTGAAAACGGTGGAAATAGAAATAAATACCGCCTTAAAAATGTAAATATTACAGCGATTTAACTCTAAATACCCATTAGAACATATCAACAGCTAAATTCAGTGGTTTGTGAGTATTTCTTGTAAAAGAAAAGCTCGCACCCGTCAGCGCTTATACAAGCCGTCGGCATGTACTCTCTCTGTATGTGCTCATAAACAACATAATTTGCACGAATTAGAACGCCTTTAAAATTAATATATTTCAGCGATTTATTTGTAAATACCCATTAGAACACATCAACAAATCAGCCTTTTGTGATCTGTTTTATTTCAAAGTTAAAGCACTGTCTTCAGCAAATGTGTTATACAGACGAGCTTTCACGGGTCGGAGCTAACTTACTCGACTGAGAATTATGACTGCACGTCTTTTAAAAGCATTTAAATAAAAACACTCTAGCGATCCAACACAATAAATATAGAAGAATATTTTAAAGAACAACATTAGCTGCAAATGAGCTATTCAGTTTCACTAACGACCATGTTACCGAGCTGTGACCTATACTTTCACTTTGACTTCGGTGGAAAATGCATATAAATAACGCCTTTAAAATTACAATATTCCAGCCATTTAATTGTAAATACCCATTAGAACACATCAAGACCTGAATTCAGCTGTTTGAGCGAATTTATTGAAAACCCTAAGCATTTCCTTCACCGCGTACAGATTGCTTTCAACGAGTATACATGGAGATGAACGACATAATTTGCACGAATTAGAACGCCTTTAAAATTAATATATTGCAGCGATTTAATTCAGTCCACCCATTAGAAAATATCAACAGCTAAATGCAGTTGTTTGTGAGCATTTTTTATTCATACAGAGAGCGATGTGTTTAGCAGTGTGTTAGACAGCTCCGAGATGTCCGACTGACAATTATACATGACTGCACGTCTTTTAAAGGCATTTAAATACAAACACTCCAGCGATTGCACACAATAAATATAGAAGAATATTTTAAAGACCTACATTGAGTGCAAATTACTTTTTTCATAGGCTTAACTAACTAACTAACATGAGATGCACGGCTGCATTTATGTGTCTGTTAACAAAGACATCATTTTCACTTCTTTTAAAGGTATTTTAATACAAACACTCCAGCGATTCAACACAATAATAGTACAGTGATATAATAAAAAGGTTAAATGCTTGAATATTTCTGCTTTTCGGCTCAACCGCACGGCAACGCGACGCGGCTTTGAAGCAGGCGCTCTTCGCATATTCCAGTATGGCAAGCTCTTTTAACCTAAAATCCACACACGATCCTCTATGGCAAGATGTTTTAGCCTAAAATAAACTAAGCACTTCTTGTCATACTGCCATTTTTACTATCAACAATTAAATTAGAGAGCTCTAAGTGTTCTGGGCTGGCCCTTTTGCCCCAATGCTGCCCGGTTTGCTTCTCCAAGCCAACATTTAAAGTTTGTCATCGAACTTTAGCTTCTAGTTATGTTGGCTTGGAGAAGCCAACATATTGTTATGCTATTTAAACTTATTATTATGTTGGCTTGGAGAAGCCAACATATTGTTATGCTATTTAAACTTATTATGTTGGCTTGGAGAGCCAACATACTGTTATGCTATTTAAACTTATTATTATTATTATATTTTATTATTCTTATGACCTACAGAAATTTCTGACAGCTACTCCTCCGAGGCCTTTGAAGCCACAAGGCCCAAACTTGGCAGAGACCTGGGCCCTTGTCCCGAAAGAGTTGCTATATCTATTTGGACTGATCAGATGTACAGTTGATTTATTATTAATTTTTGAATATGACAAACTTCCCAATGAATTACATGGGCTGAGAAAAAATGCGCCCTCTAACAGTAATACCTCTCGACTGAAGAGGCGGGACTCAAACCTCTTACTTACAGTCACTCTGAAATCCGTGGAAATACAAATAAATATCGCCTTAAAAATGTCATTATTACAGCGATTTAACTCTAAATACCCATTAGAACACATCAACAAATCAGCCTTTTGTGATCTGTTTTATTTCAAAGTTAAAGCACTGTCTTCAGCAAATTTATACAGACGAGCTTTCATGGATCGGAGCTAACTTACCCGACTGAGAATTAAACATGACTGCACGTCTTTTAAAAGCATTTAAATAAAAACACTCCAGCGATCCAACACAATAAATATAAAAGAATATTTTAAAGAACTACATTAGCTGCAAATGAGCTGTTCAATAGGTTTCACTAACGAACATGTTACCGAGCTGTGACTTACTTTCACTTTGATTTCGGTGGAAAATGCATATAAATAACGCCTTTAAAATTACAATACTCCAGCCATTTAATTGTAAATACCCATTAGAACACATCAAGACCTGAATTCAGCTGTTTGAGCGAATTTATTGAAACCCCTAAGCATTTCCTTCACCGCGTACAGATTGCTTTCAAAGAGTTTACATGGAGACGAACGACATAATTTGCACGAATTAGAACGCCTTTAAAATTACAATATTGCAGCGATTTAATTCATTCCACCCATTAGAAAATATCAACAGCTAAATGCAGTTGTTTGTGAGCATTTTGTTTTCATACAGAGATCGCTGCGTACAGCAGTGTGTTAGACATGAGCTCCGAGATGTCCGACTGAGAATTATACATGACTGCACGTCTTTTAAAGGCATTTAAATAAAAACACTCCAGCGATTCAACACAATAAATATAGAAGAATATTTTAAAGACCTACATTGGGTGCAAATGACTTTTTTCATAGGCTTAACTAACTAACATGAGATGCACGGCTGCATTTATGTGTCTGTTAACAAAGACATCATTTGCACGTCTTTTAAAGGTATTTTAATACAAACACTCCAGCGATTCAACACAATAATAGTACAGTCATATAATAAAAAGGTTAAATGCTTGCTTATTGCAACCGCACGGCAACGCGACGCGGCTTTGAAGCAGGCGCTCATCACATATTCCAGTATGGCAAGCCGTTTTAACCTAAAATACACATTAATCCACTATGGCAAGCTGTTTTAGCCTAAAATATACTAAGCATTACTTATAGCATTTTTACTAGCAACAATTCAATTACAGAGCTCTAAGTGTTCTGGGCTGGCCCTTTTGCCCGAAGGCTGCCCAATTTGGCTCTCCAAGCCAACATTTAAAGTTTGTCATCGAACTTTAGCTTCTAGTTATTATTATTATTATTATTCTTATGACCTAAAGAAATTTCTGACAGCTACTCCTCCGAGGCCTTTGAAGCCACAAGGCCCAAACTTAAAAGACCTGAGCCCTTGTCCCGAAAGAGTTGCTATATCTATTTGGACTGATCAGATGTACAGTTGATTTATTATTAATTTTTGAAAATGACACATTTCCCAATGAAATACATGGGCTGAGAAAAAATGCGCCCTCTAACAGTAATACCTCTCGACTGAAGAGGCGGGATTCAAACCTCTTACTTACAGTCACTCTGAAATCGGTGGAAATACAAATAAATATCGCCTTAAAAATGTAAATATTACAGCGATTTAACTCTAAAAACCCATTAGAACATATCAACAGCTAAATTCAGTGGTTTGTGAGTAAGGTTAGTTCTTGTAAAAGAAAAGCTCGCACCCTTCAGCGAGTATACATACATGCCGTCAGCACGAACTCTCTCTGTATGTGCTCATAAACAACATAACTTGCTCAAATTAGAACGCCTTTAAAATTAATATATTTCAGCGATTTATTTGTAAATACCCATTAGAACACATCAACAAATCAGCCTTTTGTGATCTGTTTTATTTCAAAGTTAAAGCACTGTCTTCAGCAAATGTGTTATACAGACGAGCTTTCACGGCTCGGAGCTAACTTACCCGACTGAGAATTATGACTGCACGTCTTTTAAAAGCATTTAAATAAAAACACTCCAGCGATCCAACACAATAAATATACAAGAATATTTTAAAGAACTACATTAGCTGCAAATGAGCTTTTCAGTTTCACTAACGACCATGTTACCGAGATGTGACTTACTTTCACTTTGAACTCGGTGGAAAATGCATATAAATAATGCCTTTAAAATTACAATATTCCAGCCATTTAATTGTAAATACCCATTAGAACACATCAAGACCTGAATTCAGCTGTTTGAGCGAATTTATTGAAAACCCTAAGCATTTCCTTCACCGCGCACAGATTGCTTTCAACGAGTATAAATGGAGACGAACAACATAATTTGCACGAATTAGAACGCCTTTAAAATTACAATATTGCAGCGATTTAATTTAGTCCACCCATTAGAAAATATCAACAGCTAAATGCAGTTGTTTGTGAGCATTTTGTTTTCATACAGAGAGCGCTGCGTTCAGCAGAGTGTTACATGAGCTCCGAGATGTCCGACTGAGAATTATACATGACTGCACGTCTTTTAAAGGCATTTAAATAAAAACACTCCAGCGATTCAACACAATAAATATAGAAGAATATTTTAAAGACCTGCATTGGGTGCAAATTACTTTTTTCATAGGCTTAACTAACTAACATGAGATGCACTGCTCAGTCTTCATCTGCATCATCAAAGACATCATTTGCACGTCTTTTAAAGGTATTTAAATACAAACACTCCAGCGATTAAACACAATAATAGTAGAGTAATATATTCCACAGCTTAAATGCTTGCTTATTTCTGCTTTTAGGCTCAACCGCACAGCAACGCTTTCAAGCACGCGCTGCACACTTGTTGTATGGCAAGCCGTTTTAACCTAAAATACACATAAATCCACTATGGCAAGCTGTTTTAACCTAAAATATACTAAGCATTACTTATCGTAATAGCATTTTTACTAGCAACAATTCAATCAGAGAGCTCTAAGTGTTCTGGGCTGGCCCTTTTGCCCGAAGGCTGCCCGGTTTGCTTCTCCAAGCCAACATTTAAAGTTTGTCATCGAACTTTAGCTTCTAGTTATTATTATTCTTATGACCTAAAGAAATTTCTGACAGCTACTCCTCCGAGGCCTTTGAAGCCACAAGGCCCAAACTTGGCAGAGACCTGGGCCCTTGTCCCGAAAGAGTTGCTATATCTATTTGGACTGATCAGATGTACAGTTGATTTATTATTAATTTTTGAAAATGACACATTTCCCAATGAAATACATGGGCTGAGAAAAAATGCGCCCTCTAACAGTAATACCTCTCGACTGAAGAGGCGGGATTCAAACCTCTTACTTACAGTCACTCTGAAATCGGTGGAAATACAAATAAATATCGCCTTAAAAATGTAAATATTACAGCGATTTAACTCTAAAAACCCATTAGAACATATCAACAGCTAAATTCAGTGGTTTGTGAGTAACGTTAGTTCTTGTAAAAGAAAAGCTCGCACCCTTCAGCGAGTATGCATGCCGTCAGCACGAACTCTCTCTGTATGTGCTCATAAACAACATAACTTGCACGAATTAGAACGCCTTTAAAATTAATATATTTCAGCGATTTATTTGTAAATACCCATTAGAACACATCAACAAATCAGCCTTTTGTGATCTGTTTTATTTCAAAGTTAAAGCACTGTCTTCAGCAAATGTGTTATACAGACGAGCTTTCAGGCTCGGAGCTAACTTACCCGACTGAGAATTATGACTGCACGTCTTTTAAAAGCATTTAAATAAAAACACTCCAGCGATCCAACACAATAAATATACAAGAATATTTTAAAGAACTACATTAGCTGCAAATGAGCTTTTCAGTTTCAGTAACGACCATGTTACCGAGATGTGACTTACTTTCACTTTGAACTCGGTGAAAAATGCATATAAATAATGCCTTTAAAATTACAATATTCCAGCCATTTAATTGTAAATACCCATTAGAACACATCAAGACCTGAATTCAGCTGTTTGAGCGAATTTATTGAAAACCCTAAGCATTTCCTTCACCGCGTACAGATTGCTTTCAACAAGTATACATGGAGACGAACGACATAATTTGCACGAATTAGAACGCCTTTAAAATTACAATATTGCAGCGATTTAATTTAGTCCACCCATTAGAAAATATCAACAGCTAAATGCAGTTGTTTGTGAGCATTTTGTTTTCATACAGAGAGCGCTGCGTTCAGCAGTGTGTTAGACATGAGCTCCGAGATGTCCGACTGAGAATTATACATGACTGCACGTCTTTTAAAGGCATTTAAATAAAAACACTCCAGCGATTCAACACAATAAATATAGAAGAATATTTTAAAGACCTGCATTGGGTGCAAATTACTTTTTCATAGGCTTAACTAACTAACATGAGATGCACTGCTCAGTCTTCATCTTCATCATCAAAGACATCATTTGCACGTCTTTTAAAGGTATTTAAATACAAACACTCCAGCGATTAAACACAATAATAGTAGAGTAAAATATTACACAGCTTAAATGCTTGCTTATTAATGCTTTTAGGCTCAACCGCACAGCAACGCTTTCAAGCACGCGCTGAAACACTTGTTGTATGGCAAGCCGTTTTAACCTAAAATACACATAAATCCACTATGGCAAGCTGTTTTAACCTAAAATATACTAAGCATTACTTATCGTAATAGCATTTTTACTAGCAACAATTCAATCAGAGAGCTCTAAGTGTTCTGGGCTGGACCTTTTGCCCGAAGGCTGCCCGGTTTGCTTCTCCAAGCCAACATTTAAAGTTTGTCATCGAACTTTAGCTTCTAGTTATTTTTCTTCCTCTTCTTAAACCATTAAACTTAAAACTTTTAAAACTTTTACTACTTTTTAAAGCTTTCAAAACTTCTTTAAACTTTAAGGCAAAGCTTTCTCAAGCCAACTTAAAGTTTGTCTCAACGAACTTTTTTATCTAGTTAAGTTGGCTTGGGAAAGCCAACTTACTGATATTCTATTTAAACTTATTATTATTATTCTTCTTCTTCCTTGCCAAAATTTTCTGACTGTATCTCCTCCTAGAGCTTTAACTCTACAAACTCCAAACTCAGCCCAGATCTTCAAACTGTTCTAACTCGAGTTGCTATATCTTTTCTAACTGATCGGACTTACGGTTTTCCTAAAAATCCCGATTAAAACTGGGAAAAAAATCTCATTGACTTGCATTGATGGAATGTTCAAATGAGTCAAGACTTTTCAAACTCCAACTGTCAAAATTCAAATTTAAACTGCCAGAATCCTTTGAAACTCAATCAAGCTTCCCTTCTATGAACTATATTTCTAATCCATTCAAACTCATTCAAACTCATCTATCTTTCTATCTATCTATCTAAGTCATGCTAACAGTATGCTAATCATGCTAAAATCAAGCTAGCGACTTGCTAGAAATGCTAAAATCATGCTAGCGACTTGCTAGTCATGCTAAAATCATGCTAGCGACTTGCTAATCATGTTAAAATCATGCTATCAACTTGCTAGTCATGTTAAAATCATGCTAGCGACTTGCTAAAATCATGCTAGCGACTTGCTAGTCATGTTTAAATCATGCTAGTAACTTGCTAGTCATGCTAAAATCACGCTAGCGACTTGCTAATCATGTTAAAATCATGCTATCAACTTGCTAGTCATGTTAAAATCATGCTAGCGACTTGCTAAAATCATGCTAGCAACTTGCTAGTCATGTTTAAATCATGCTAGTAACTTGCTAGTCATGCTAAAATCATGCTAGTAACTTGCTAGTCATGCTAGAATCATGCTAGTGACTTGCTAGTCGTGCTAGGATCATGCTAGTAACTTGCTAGTCATGCTAGAATCATCCCAAAATCATGCTAGTGACTTGCTAGTCATGCTAAAATCATGATAGATATTTGCTAGTCATGCTAAAATCATGCTAGTAACTTGCTAGTCATGCTAGAATCATGCTAGTGACTTGCTAGTCGTGCTAGGATCATGCTAGTAACTTGCTAGTCATGCTAGAATCATCCCAAAATCATGCTAGTGACTTGCTAGTCATGTTAAAATCATGCTAGCGACTTGCTAGTCATGCTAAAATCATGCTAGCAACTTGCTAATCATGCTAAAATCATGCTAATGACTTGCTGATCATGCTAAAATCATGGTAGCAACTAGCTAATCATGCTAGCAACATGTTAAAAACATGCTAGGGCACCCTAGTAACCACATAGCAACACCATAGCAACCACCCCAGGCACCATAGAAACCGCTCAGCAACACCTTAGCAACCACCCCGGGTACCCTAGCAACCGCATAGCAACACCTTAGCAACCACCCCGGGTACCTTAGCAACCGCATAGCAACACCTTAGCAACCACCCTGGGTACCATAGCAACCGCATAGCAACACCCTAGCAACCACCACAGGCACCATAGCAACCGCATAGCAACACCTTAGCAACCACCCTGGGTACCTTAGCAACCGCATAGCAACACCCTAGCAACAACCCCAGGCACCATAGCAACCGCATAGTAACACCTTAGCAACCACCCCAGGCACCATAGCAACCGCATAGCAACACCCTAGCAACCACCACAGGCACCATAGCAACCGCATAGTAGCACCTTAGCAACCACCCCAGGCACCATAGCAACTGCATAGCAACACCCTAGCAACCACCCCAGGCACCATAGCAACCGCATAGCAACACCTTAGCAACCACCCTGGGTACCTTAGCAACCACATAGCAACACCCTAGCAACCACCCCGGGTACCTTAGCAACCGCATAGCAACACCCTAGCAACCACTTCGGGTACCTTAGCAACCGCATAGCAACACCCTAGCAACCACCCCGGGTACCTTAGCAACCGCATAGCAACACCTTAGCAACCGCCCCAGGTACCCTAGCAACCGCGTAGCAACACCTTAGCAACCACCCTGAGCACCCTAGCAACCGCCTAGCAACACCTTAGCAACCACCCAGAGTACCCTACCAACCACATAGAAACACTTCAGCAACCACTCTAAGAACCTTAGCATCTAACTTGAAGCTTTTAAAATTACTTTAAACTTCAAACTATTTCAGACTGAAAACCATCAAACTTAAAGCTTTTCAAACTCTATCTATCTATCTATCTATCTATCTATCTATCTATCTATCTATCTATCTATCTATCTATCTATCTATCTTCAAGCTTTAAAACTGCTGAAAACTTCAAACTATTTCAGACTGAAAACAGTCAAACTTTTAAAACTTTTACAAACTTTCAAAAACTATCTGGTCAGACTTTCTCAAGCCAACTTCAAAGTTTGTCTTGACGAACTTTTTTATCTAGTTATTTTTCTTCCTCTTCTTCTTCTTCTGAGACTAAATTTCTGACTGCTACTCCTCCTAGAGCTTTAACTCTACAAACTCCAAACTCAGCCCAGATCTTCAGTCTGGTCTGACTCGAGTTGCTATATCTTTTCTAACTGATCGGACTTACGGTTTTCCTAAAAATGCCGATTAAAACTGGGAAAAAAATCTCATTGACTTACATTGAAAAGTCTTGGCTCATTTGAACATTCCGTCAAACTCCAACTGTCAAAATTCAAATTTAAACTGCCAGAATCCTTTGAGACTCAATCAGGCTTCCCTTCTATCTACTATATCTAATCCAATCAAACTCATTTAAACTCATCTATCTATCTATCTATCTATCTATCTATCTATCTATCTATCTATCTATCTATCTATCTATCTATCTATCTATCTATCTATCTATCTATCTATCTATAAATCTATTTATCTATTAATCTGTCTATCTATAAATCTGTCTATCTATTAATCTGTTTATCTATGAATCTATCTATCTATTAATCAATCTATCTATTAATCTGTCTATCTATTAATCTGTCTATCTATTAATCTATCTATCTATCTATAAATCTGTCTATCTATAAATCTATCTATCTATAAATCTGTTTATCTATTAATCTATCTATCTATAAATCTGTTTATCTATTAATCTGTCTATCTATAAATCTATCTATTAATCTGTCTATCTATTAATCTATCTATCTATTAATCTATCTATCTATAAATCTGTCTATCTATAAATCTATCTATCTATAAATCTGTTTATCTATTAATCTATCTATCTATAAATCTGTTTATCTATTAATCTATCTATCTATTAATCTATCTATCTATAAATCTATCTATTCATTAATCTCTACTTGAGATTTGCTGGTAATGCTAAAATCATGCTAGCTACTTGCTAGTCGTGCTAAAATCATGCTAGCTACTTGCTAGTCGTGCTAAAATCATGCTAGTGACTTGCTAGTAATGCTAAAATCATGCTAGCGACTTTGCTAGTCATGCTAAAATCATGCTAGCGACTTGCTAATCATGCTAAAATCATGCTAGCTACTTGCTAGTCGTGCTAAAATCATGCTAGTGACTTGCTAGTAATGCTAAAATCATGCTAGCGACTTTGCTAGTCATGCTAAAATCATGCTAGCGACTTGCTAATCATGTTAAAATCATGCTAGCGACTTGCTAGTAATGCTAAAATCATGCTAGTGACTTGCTAGTAACGCTAAAATCATGCTAGCGACTTTGCTAGTCAGGCTAAAATCATGCTAGTGACTTGCTAGTAATGCTAAAATCATGCTAGCGACTTGCTAGTCACGCTAAAATCATGCTAGCGACTTTGCTAGTCATGCTAAAATAATGCAAGCGACTTGCTAGTCATGCTAAAATCATGCAAGCGACTTGCTAGTCATGCTAAAATTATGCTAGTGACTTGCTAGTCATGCTAAAATCATGGTAGTGACTTGCTAATCATGTTAAAATCATGCTAGCGACTTGCTATTCTTGCTAAAATCATGTTAGCGACTTGCTAGTAATGCTAAAATCATGCTAGTGACTTGCTAGTAATGATAAAATCATGCTAGCGACTTTGCTAGTCAGGCTAAAATCATGCTAGCGACTTGCTAGTCATGCTAAAATCATGCTAGTGACTTTGCTAATCATGCTAAAATCATGCTAGCGACTTGCTTTTCATGCTAAAATCATGATAACGACATGCTAAAATCATGCTAGCGACTTTCTAGTAATGCTAAAATCATGCTAGCGATTTGTTAAAATCATGCTAGTGACTTGCTTGTCATGCTAAAATCATGCTAGCGACTTGCTAATCATGTTAAAATCATGCTAACGACTTGCTTGTAATGCTAAAATCATGCTACCGACTTGCTAATCATGCTAAAATCATGCTAGCGACTTGCTTGTCATGCTAAAATCATGCTAGTGACTTGCTAATCATGCTAAAATCATGCTAGCGACTTGCTTGTCATGCTAAAATCATGCTAGCGATTTGTTAAAATCATGCTAGTGACTTGCTAGTCATGCTAAAATCATGCTAGCGGCTTGCTAATCATGTTAAAATCATGCTAACGATTTGCTTGTAATGTTAAAATCATGCTACCGACTTGCTAATAATGCTAAAATCATGCTAGCGACTTGCTAGTCATGCTAAAATCATGCTAGTGACTTGCTAGTCGTGCTAGGATCATGCTAGTAACTTGTTAGTCATGCTAGTATCATCCTAAAATCATGCTAGCGATTTGCTTGTCATGCTAAAATCATGCTACCGACTTGCTAATCATGCTAAAATCATGCTAGCAACTTGCTAGTCATGCTAAAATCATGCTAGCGACTTGCTAGTCATGCTAAAATCATGCTAGCGACTTGCTAGTCATGCTAAAATCATGCTAGTGACTTGCTAGTCGTGCTAGGATCATGCTAGTAACTTGTTAGTCATGCTAGTCTATCTATAAATCTATCCATCTATTAATCTGTCTATCTATAAATCTATCTATTAATCTATCTATAAATCTGTCTATCTATTAATCTGTCTATCTATAAATCTATATCTATTAATCTATCTATCTATAAATCTGTCTATAAATCTGTCTATAAATCTATCTGTCTATAAATCTATATATCTATTAATCTATCTATAAATCTGTCTATTAATCTGTCTATAAATCTATCTGTCTATAAATCTATAAATCGATCTATAAATCTGTCTATAAATCTATCTATCTATAAATCTGTCTATTAATCTGTCTATAAATCTTTCTGTCTATAAATCTATCTATCTATAAATCTGTCTATCCGTTTAAGCTTTAAAACTACTTTAAACTTAAAACTATTTCAGACTGAAAACCTTCAAACTTAAATCTTTTCAAACTTTTTCTATCTTTAAACTTTAAAAACTAATCAAACTGCTTAAAGCTTTCAAAACTTCTTTAAACTTTAAGGCAAAGCTTTCTCAAGCCAACTTAAAGTTTGTCTCGACGAACTTTTTTATCTAGTTATTATGTTGGCTTGGAGAGCCAACATACTGTTATGCTATTTAAACTTATTATTATGTTGGCTTGGAGAGCCAACATACTGTTATGCTATTTAAACTTATTATTATGTTGGCTTGGAGAAGCCAACATATTGTTATGCTATTTAAACTTATTATTATTATTTATTATTATTATGTTGGCTTGGAGAAGCCAACATATTGTTATGCTATTTAAACTTATTATTATGTTGGCTTGGAGAAGCCAACATATTGTTATGCTATTTAAACTTATTATTATTATTAAACTTCTTCTGAGACTAAAATTCTATACGCTACTCCTCCTAGAGCTTTAAGGCTACAAGCCCCAAACTCGGCGGAGCCCTGGGCCCTGGTCACCAAAGTGTTGCTATATCTTTTTGGAATGATCAGACTTACAGTTGATTTAATATTAATTTTTTTACATGAAAAATTTCTATGGGATTTCAATGGGCTGAGAAAAAATGCGCCATCTAAAGGCGCAATACCTCTCCACTGAAGAGGCGGGACTCAAACCTCTTGCTTACAGTCACTCTGAAATCGGTGGAAATACAAATAAATACCGCTTTTTAAAATTTAAATATTACAGCGATTTAACTCTAAATATCCATTAGAACACATCAACAGCTAAATTCAGTGGTTTGAGAGCAGTTCTTGTAAAAGGAAAGCTTGCACCCTTCAGCGAGTATACAAGCCGTCAGCACGAACTCTCTCTGTATGTGCTCACAAACAACATAAATTGCACGAATTAGAACGCCTTTAAAATAAATATATTTCAGCGATTTGTTTGTAAATACCCATTAGAACACATCAACAAATCAGCCTTTTGTGATCTGTTTTATTTCAAAGTTAAAGCACTGTCTTCAGCAAATGTGTTATACAGACGAGCTTTCACGGATCGGAGCTAACCTGACTGGCATTATACATGACTGCACGTCTTTTAAAAGCATTTAAATAAAAACACTCCAGCGATCCAACACAATAAATATACAAGAATATTTTAAAGAACTACATTAGCTGCAAATGAGCTGTTCAATAGGTTTCACTAACGAACATGTTACCGAGATGACACTTACTTTCACTTTGATTTCGGTGGAAAATGCATATAAATAACGCCTTTAAAAATACAATATTCCAGCCATTTAATTGTAAATACCCATTACAAACACATCAAGACCTGAATTCAGCTGTTTGAGCGAATTTATTGAAACCCCTAAGCATTTCCTTCACCGCGTACAGATTGCTTTCAACGAGTTTACATGGATACGAACGACATAATTTGCACAAATTTGACCGCCTTTAAAATTACAATATTGCGGCGATTTAATTCAGTCCACCCATTAGAAAATATCAACAGCTAAATGCAGTTGTTTGTGACTATTTTTTTTTTTCATACAGAAAGCGCTGCATTCAGCAGTGTGTTAGACATGAGCTCCGAGATGTCCGACTGAGAATTATACATGACTGCACGTCTTTTAAAGGCATTTAAATAAAAACACTCCAGCGATTCAACACAATAAATATAGAAGAATATTTTAAAGACCTGCATTGGGTGCAAATGACGTTTTTCATAGGCTTAACTAACATGAGATGCACGGCTGCATTTATGTGTCTGTTAACAAAGACATCATTTGCACGTCTTTAAAAGGTATTTTAATACAAACACTCCAGCGATTCAACACAATAATAGTTCAGTCATATAATAAAAAGTTTAAATGCTTGCTTATTTCTGCTTTTCGGCTCAACCGCACGGCAACGCAACGCGGCTTTGAAGCAGGCGCTCATCACTTATTCCAGTATGGCAAGCCGTTTTAACCTAAAATACACATTAATCCACTATGGTGTTCTGGGCTGGCCCTTTTGCCCGAAGGCTGCCCGGTTTGCTTCTCCAAGCCAACATTTAAAGTTTGTCATCGAACTTTAGCTTCTAGTTATTATTAAACTTCTTCTGAGACTAAAATTCTATACGCTACTCCTCCTAGAGCTTCAAGCCTACAAGCCCCAAACTCGGCGGAGCCCTGGGCCCTGGTCACGAAAGTGTTGCTATATCTTTTTGGAATGATCAGACTTACAGTTGATTTAATATTAATTTTTTTGCATGAAAAATTTATATAGGATTTCAATGGGCTGAGAAAAAATGCGCCATCTAGAGGCGCAATACCTCTCCACTGAAGAGGCGGGACTCAAACCTCTTACTTACAGTCACTCTGAAATCGGTGGAAATACAAATAAATACCGCTTTAAAAATTTAAATATTACAGCGATTTAACTCTAAATACCCATTAGAACACATCAACAGCTACATTCAGCTGTGAGCTGTTTTGTGTAAAAGTTAAACCGCTGTAGATCTTTACAGAATGTGTTACAGATGAGCTTCACATCTCCGTCTGAGAATTAGACATGACTGCACGTCTTTTAAAAGCATTTAAATAAAAACACTCCAGCGATCCAACACAATAAATATACAAGAATATTTTAAAGAACTACATTAGCTGCAAATGAGCTGTTCAATAGGTTTCACTAACGAACATGTTACCGAGCTGTGACCCATACTTTCACTTTGACTTCGGTGGAAAATGCATATAAATAACGCCTTTAAAATTACAATATTCCAGCCATTTAATTTTAAATACCCATTAGAACACATCAAGACCTGAATTCAGCTGTTTGAGCGAATTTATTCAAAACCCTAAGCATTTCCTTCACCGCGTACAGATTGCTTTCAACGAGTATACATGGAGACGAACGATATAATTTGCACGAATTAGAACGTAAAATTACAATATTGCAGCGGTTTAATTCATTCCACCCATTAGAAAATATCAACAGCTAAATGCAGTTGTTTGTGAGTATTTTTTTTTTTTTCATACAGAGAGCGCTGTGTTCAGCAGTGTGTTAGACAGGAGCTCCGAGATGTCCGTCTGAGAATTATACATGACTGAACGTCTTTTAAAGGCATGTAAATACAAACACTCCAGCGATTGCACACAATAAATATAGAAGAATATTTTAAAGACCTGCATTGGGTGCAAATGACTTTTTTCATAGGCTTAACTAACTAACAGGAGATGCACGGCTGCATTTATGTGTCTGTTAACAAAGACATCATTTGCACGTCTTTTAAAGGTATTTTAATACAAACACTCCAGCGATTCCACACAATAAATATAGAAGAATATTTTAAAGACCTACATTGAGTGCAAATGACTTTTTTCACAGGCTTAACTAACTAACATTGAATGCACTGCTCAGTCTTCATCTGCATCATCAAAGACATCATTTGCACGTCTTTTAAAGGTATTTAAATACAAACACTCCAGCGATTAAACACAATAATAGTACAGTAATATATTACACAGCTTAAATGCTTGCTTATTTCTGCTTTTAGGCTCAACCGCACAGCAACGCTTTCAAGCACGCGCTGCACACTTGTTGTATGGCAAGCCGTTTTAACCTAAAATACACATAAATCCTCTATGGCAAGCTGTTTTAGCCTAAAATATACTAAACATTACTTATCGTAATAGCATTTTTACTAGCAACAATTCAATCAGAGAGCTCTAAGTTTTCTGGGCTGGCCCTTTTGCCCGAAGGCTGCCCGGTTTGCTTCTCCAAGCCAACATTTAAAGTTTGTCATCGAACTTTAGCTTCTAGTTATTATTAAAATTCTTCTGAGACTAAAATTCTATACGCTACTCCTCCTAGAGCTTTAAGGCTACAAGCCCCAAACTTGGCAGAGACCTGGGCCCTTGTCCCGAAAGTGTTGCTATATCTATTTGGACTGATCAGATTTACAGTTGATTTATTATTAATTTTTTTACATTAAAAATTCCTAAAATTTCGCCCTCTAATGGAGCAATACCTCTCCACTGAATGGAACTCTCCACTGAATGGAAATATGTCCCATAGATTTGAATGGGCTGAGAAAAAAAGCGCCCTCTAAAGGAGTAATTCCTCTCTACTCAACAGGAGATCGCTGAGCTCTGACCAACTTCCACTTTGACTTCGATGGAAAATGCAAATAAATAACGCCTTTAAAATTAAAATATTCCAGCGATTTAATTGTAAATACCCATTAGAACACATCAAGACCTGAATTCAGCTATTTGAGCTAATTTATTCAAAACTCTAAGCATTCCTTCACCGTGTACAGCTTCAGCACGTACTCTCTCTGTATATCTGCTCACAAACGACCTAATTTGCATGAATTAGAACGCCTTTAAAATTAAAATATTACAGCGATTTAACTCTAAATACCCATTACAACACATCAACAGCTAAATCAGTTTGTGATCTGTTTTATTTCAAAGTTGAAGTGTCTTCAGCAAATGTGTTACACAGACGAGCTTCACGGCTCGGAGCTAACTTACCCGACTGAGAATTATACATGACTGAACGTCTTTTAAAAGCATTTAAATAAAAACACTCCAGCGATTGTACACTATAAATATAGAAGAATATTTTAAAGAGCTACATTGGGTGTAAATGAGCTATTTCAAACGTTTTACTAACGAACATGAGATGTATGGCTGCATTATCAGTCTGTCAACAAATACATCATTTGCACGTCTTTTAAAGGCATTTAAATAAAAACACTCCAGCGATTGCACACAATAAATATAGAAGAATATTTTAAAGAGCCGCATTGATTGCAAGTGACCTGTTTCAAAGGTTTTTAACGAACATGAGATGTAAGGCTGCATTATCAGTCTGTCAACAAAGAATTCATTTGCACGTCTTTTAAAGGTAATCAAATAAAAACATTCCAGCGATTGCACACAATAAATATAAAAGAATATTTTAAAGAGCTGCATTGAGTGCAAATGAGCTGTTTGCACTGCTCAGTTCTTCGTCTGCATCATCAAAGACATCATTTGCATGTCTTTTAAAGGTATTTAAATACAAAAACTGCCGCGATTTAACACAATAATAGTATAGTAATATATTACAAAGGTTAAATGCTTGCTTATTTCTGCTTTTCGGCTCAACCGCACAGCAACGCGACGCGGCTTTGAAGCAGGCGCTCATCACATATTCTAGTATGGCAAGCCGTTTTAACCTAAAATCCACACACGATCCACTATGGCAAGCTGTTTTAGCCTAAAATATACTAAGCATTTCTAGTCGTACTGCCATTTTTACTAGCAACAATTCAATTACAGAGCTCTAAGTGTTCTGGGCTGGCCCTTTTGCCCGAAGGCTGCCCAATTTGGCTCTCCAAGCCAACATTTAAAGTTTGTCATCGAACTTTAGCTTCTAGTTATTATTCAACCTTCTTCTGAGACTAATTTTCTATACGCTACTCCTCCTAGGGCTTTAAGGCTACAAGCCCCAAACTCGGCGGAGCCCTGGGCCCTGGTCACGAAAGTGTTGCTATATCTTTTTGGAATGATCAGACTTACAGTTGATTTAATATTAATTTTTTTACATGAAAAATTTCTATAGGATTTCAATGGGCTGAGAAAAAATGCGCCATCTAGAGGCGCAATACCTCTCCACTGAAGAGGCGGGACTCAAACCTCTTACTTACAGTCACTCTGAAATCGGTGGAAATACAAATAAATACCGCCTTTAAAATTTAAATATTACAGCGATTTAATTGTAAATACCCATTAGAACACATCAACAGCTACATTCAGCTGTGAGCTGTTTTGTGTAAAAGTTAAACCGCTGTCTTTAGAGAGTGTGTTACAGATGAGCTTCACATCTCCGTCTGAGAATTATACATGACTGAACGTCTTTTAAAAGCATTTAAATAAAAACACTCCAGCGATTGTACACAATAAATATAGAATAATATTTTAAAGAACTACATTAGCTGCAAATGAGCTGTTCAATAGGTTTCACTAACGAACATGTTACCGAGCTGTGACTTAATTACTTTCACTTTGACTTCGGTGGAAAATGCATATAAATAATGCCTTTAAAATTACAATATTCCAGCCATTTAATTGTAAATACCCATTAGAACACATCAAGACCTGAATTCAGCTGTTTGAGCGAATTTATTCAAAACCCTAAGCATTTCCTTCACCGCATACAGGTTGCCTTCAACGAGTATACATGGAGACGAAAGACATAATTTGCACGGATTTGACCGCCTTTAAAATTACAATATTGCAGCGATTTAATTCAGTCCACCCATTAGAAAATATGAACAGCTAAATGCAGTTGTTTGTGAGTATTTTGTTTTCATACAGAGAGCGCTGTGTTCAGCAGTGTAGACATGAGCTCCGAGATGTCCGACTGACAATTATACATGACTGCACGTCTTTTAAAGGCATTTAAATACAAACACTCCAGCGATTGCACACAATAAATATAGAATAATATTTTAAAGAGCTGCATTGGGTGTAAATGAGCTATTTCAAACGTTTCACTAACGAACATCAGATGTATGGCTGCATTATCAGTCTGTCAACAAATACATCATTTGCACGTCTTTTAAAGGCATTTAAATAAAAACACTCCAGCGATTGCACACAATAAATATAGAAGAATATTTTAAAGACCTACATTGGGTGCAAATGACGTTTTTCATAGGCTTAACTAACATGAGATGCACGGCTGCATTTATGTGTCTGTTAACAAAGACATCATTTGCACGTCTTTTAAAGGTATTTTAATACAATCACTCCAGCGATTCAACACAATAATAGTACAGTCATATAATAAAAAGGTTAAATGCTTGCTTATTTCTGCTTTTCGCCTCAACCGCACAGCAACGCGTCGTGGCTTTGAAGCAGGCGCTGCACGAATCTTGTATGGCAAGCCGTTTTAACCTAAAATACATTAATCCACTATGGCAAGCTGTTTTAGCCTAAAATATACTAAGCATTACTTATCATAATCGCATTTTTACTAGCAACAATTCAATTACAGAGCTCTAAGTGTTCTGGGCTGGCCCTTTTGCCCGAAGGCTGCCCGGTTTGCTTCTCCAAGCCAACATTTAAAGTTTGTCATCGAACTTTAGCTTCTAGTTATGTTGGCTTGGAGAAGCCAACATATTGTTATGCTATTTAAACTTATTATTATTATTATTCTTATGACCTAAAGAAATTTCTGACAGCTACTCCTCCGAGGCCTTTGAAGCCACAAGGCCCAAACTTGGCAGAGACCTGGGCCCTTGTCCCGAAAGATATGCTATATCTATTTGGACTGATCAGATGTACAGCTGATTTATTATTAATTTTTGAATATGACAAATTTCCCAATGAATTACATGGGCTGAGAAAAAATGCGCCCTCTAACAGTAATACCTCTCGTCTGAAGAGGCGGGATTCAAACCTCTTACTTACAGTCACTCTGAAAACGGTGGAAATAGAAATAAATATTGCTTAAAAATGTAAATATTACAGCGATTTAACTCTAAATACCCATTAGAACATATCAACAGCTAAATTCAGTGGTTTGTGAGTATTTCTTGTAAAAGAAAGGCTCGCACCCGTCAGCGCTTATACAAGCCGTCGGCATGTACTCTCTCTGTATGTGCTCATAAACAACATAATTTGCACGAATTAGAACGCCTTTAAAATTAATATATTTCAGCGATTTATTTGTAAATACCCATTAGAACACATCAACAAATCAGCCTTTTGTGATCTGTTTTATTTTAAAGTTAAAGCACTGTCTTCAGCAAATGTGTTATACAGACGAGCTTTCACGGGTCGGAGCTAACCCAGACAGCAAGCTGACGTTGATTCAACGTCGATTTCTGGTTGTAAAGGTCAGTGTCGGTCGTCAATCAAATTTCGATGTTGAATCAACGTTCATTATTTGGTCGGTATATCAGAACGTTATTACGTCGAAAATAAAATGTCGATTCAATGTCGAAATCACGTTGGCTTATCAACCGATACAGCCGACGCATCTGATCGAAATCATAACGTCGGATATTGGTTGAAACTTGGTTAGAAGAATCGGAGATCTGGGCATGCACTTAGAGTGGAACTAGGCTAAATGTATTTTTATTTATTATTTTATTTAGGCCTAGTTTATCTGTCTTTCTCTGAATATTAGGCTACTTAAACTCTAAAGTGGATTATGGAAGTTTTTAAAAACAATAACTGACAAAACATTTTAACATTTTTGTCGAATGTTTAATGAAGTTATGTTTTATTCATTTTGTTATTTTGTTCTTCCATTAGCAATAGTCGGTCCAGTGTTTACACACATATAAAAACTTGCTTAAATATTTTTCTTCATTACACGTTTTGTTTTCGTATCACTAAACGTTAAAAATAACTTAGCCTAGGCCTACTTTGTTTTGCAGACGCGAAACGTTATTCGGTCTATTCATTTATTAATATTTGTTAAATAGGCCTAAAATAAATTCACCATATTTTCTTAATCTGCTTGGGATCATATTTTTTTTTAAATCCATAAATTAGTAATTTAAATAAATTCTTATAACAGCGACATCCCTTTAATCTTGATCAACAACAACTAATAATAAACGAATTGGAGGTCCGTTATCATTTTGTCAATATTCAGTTTTAGACTATAACTGCATCTGTCTTGCATTTAGACCAGATTTAGACTGGTGAAGGATAGGACAGGACAGTCGCAACAGTGGTTGTAATGAGTGCAGATATTTTGTTTTCTCTTCAGGAGTATAGTTCTCAGTGCTGCTGAATTGCATTTCTTTGGTAAATGTTTTATTTAATCTATAAAACTGTTTTTTTTTTTTTTTTTTTTTGTATGTTTAAAATTTTTATTTAATACAAAGCAAATTAAAGAGACGTGATGTCAGTCACCTAAACAAGACACATTGGGTTTTTTACTACGATTATATATTTAATTTTTACTTCTTAAATTCTCGTTTAAATGTAAGAAAATTGTATACATGTTAAAACGGTAATATATGTTGTATTAAGAACTGTATTTAACGAAAATAAAGGCAATTAGGCAAAGAAAAAAAAAAGAAAAATAAATGTCGAAAAATGAAATGTCCAAATGAAAAAAAAAATAAAATAAAATAACAAAAGTTAGGAAAACCTAACTGAAATAAAATAATAATTATCAAAAATAAATAATCGTTTTCGTTATCATTTCGTTCTAATCCGGTGCACTGTGAAAAGTATAGTCTGAAATAAGGGACCATCAATGCATCTGAGGTTGAGAGGGAAATTTATTTACCATATGCTTTAATTTTGCGTTGCAGTTTAAATAACTTATACTAAAACTGAAATAAATAAATACAACTGGAAACTAGAAATGTGTCTAAAATTAAGAAAAAAATGAAACTAATAAAACCGCAATTTTATCTCAAAACTGAAAACGACATTAAAATAAAAGCTAATTTAAAATGGCAAAAATAGCCTATAGGCACAAATTGGTGCATGATAAGGAGGCGCCCTTGTGATGCTTGCAATTTTTTCTGATCATGAAACAAATAAACTCATAATAGGCCTTACTCATAACAATAAATAATTACAATGTCAATTTTTTTTCCGCACACATTTATAATCATTAGCCAACTTGCATGTGCCCTGTTAAATATGCTGGATGTCTGTTACAATTTTTAGCATTTTATTCGCGTTTTCATAGACACATGAATTGTGGTTTCAGAAATGTCAAGTCGTAACGGAGAAATCCGTACCATTGATTTTTCACCTGAAACAAAAAATGAAAATGGACATAAAAAAGATATTTTATGTTTTATGAATCGATCTTTCTGCATCCGTCGGATATTGCTGCTTATAGCTTGTGCATAGTAAATTGTAGAAAGTCTAAAGTATGTTGTCTCCCCAAAAACTCTTTTTTTTTGTCATGTCAATATAAAACACATTCATTGAAGTCTGCATTAAGAGATGGTCCAATATAGCCGTATGTTTTTGAATTTGCATGTGAATGTTATGTCCATAATGCTTTTACATAATTGAAAAAAAAGAAGAAATAAAAAATAAAAAAGCACAATTTAAATTTTGTGAACTTCATAAAATATTGTGCTCCAAATTTTCGTTGTTTGTTGTTTCATTTACTGTTTTTGTTTGTTTTATTTTGTTATATTTTTGTTTTATTATTTTTAATAAGAAATATAATTTAAATTTAAAGAAAAATACATAAAGAAATAAAATATATTGGGCAGTTCTAGGGTATTAATCCGGCCTTCTACAAAAAGAAAAAGAAAAGATAAAAATTATAAATAATAAATTAATAATAAAAATATTACATAAAAATAAACTATTAAATAAAACTATTAAACCTATAAAACTTAAACTTCTTAAACGATAAAAGTGCTTATCTGACTATCAGGTGCAGGGCATTTTGCACCTGTAAATGGGTCACAGAACTGCAAAACAAAAACTTAAATGTATGATTTAATAGCAGTTTAATTAAGATTTAAATTGTTTATTTATGTAAATTTTGCGTGACTTTGACGTGTGCGTGCACGCTGAACATTCGCGTAGCTTTCAAACACTGGAGCGAGGGAGTTGTCATGGAAACGGGCTGCAACACAACGGCAGACACGCTGGAAACTGCGTTTCTCCCTGTTGTTTGTATTGCTTTCGGTAAGTTTAGTACCTAAAATCACAAATATTACATATAGCTGTTCCTGACACTAATTTTATGTGTTTATTTTTTGTAACTTCTGCTGACGTGTTTTGATGAGTGCGCAAACGATCGAGTCCCATTCAAACACTACAGCTGAGGGAGTTGTCATGGAAACGGGGTGACAACACAGCAACTGACAAGCAAGAAATTCGGTCTCTCGCTGTTGTTTTCACTATTTTCGGTAAGGTCAGTTCCTAAAATCATACAAATATTACATATAGCTGTCCCTGACACTTCTCTTGCTTGTATTTGACTCGCTTCTAGTTCATAGAGATGGTTTAGTGTCTTCGAAAAAGTCCGTTAGCATCTTAACTGGTGTCAGAGGAGGTAACTTGACGTTATGCTAACTCCATAAACTGAGCAGTTTATGAAAGTTTCTGATTTTAATCACATCTTTATGTGTAGACAAGAAGTTTTGACAGGTCTGTAGTAGTTTTACTGGTATTTTATCAATGGGTGATTGGAAATAGGCTCAGATAACCTAAACAAACATATGGTACCGTTACTCGGTGACGTCACTGACGTAACAGAGTCTAGTTCAAAAGCAGTTTGATCTCTCATGGTAAACAAATATTGATATTGCGAAGTAAGAAGTATAAACAATATCAGAAAAGTAAACCTAGAAGCAAATTATTGTATGTTAAGAATTTATTTTCAGTATATTCTTTATCATTTCTACATATCACATGTGCTCTGGCATTGTATACTAAATATTGTTGGCTCTGTGACAAATTGTTTCTTATGTTCTTATTTTTTTCCATGATGATGGCCTGCACCCCATAGTTGGAGCGAACCTCCTGTCGGACAACAACTCTAAGGCACAGTAAACCATATGGCTAGTAAGTTAACCTAAAACTAACACTAATGTTCAAATTTCAGTAAGATATATATATATATATATATATATATATATATATATATATATATATATATATATATATATATATATATAAGTTTTCTATATAAGTTCCTTTTGCGTACCAAGACTGGATTCATTTAAAAATTCAAGATTAAAAAACAGTAAAAACAGTGATATTGTAAAGTATTATTACCATTTTAAAGTTGTTTACTTTGTGAATATATTGTAAAATGTAATTTATTTCTGTGAACAAAGCAGCATTTTCAGCATTAGTACTCCAGTCTTCAGTGTCATATGATCCTTCAGAAATTATGCTGATTTGATGCTTAACATACATTTTTGATTATTATCAATGTTGAAAACTGTTGTGCTGCAATTTTTTCTTTCAGGATTCTTTGATGAACAGAAAATTCAAAAGAACAGCATTTATTTGAAACAAATCTTTACACTCACTTTGATCAATTTAATACATCTTTGCTGAAAAACAAAATTAATTTCTTTGAAAGAATCATGATAAAAATAAATAAACTTCACAACATTAAGAAGGTTCACACAAAAAATATATATAAATCAGCACAGCTGTTTTTTTTGGTTTTTTTTTGCAAAATCAGCATATTAAAATGATTTCTGAATGATCATGTGACACTGAAGACTGTAATGATGCTAAAAATTACAGCTTTGATCACAGCAATCAATTACATTTTAACATATATTAACACAAAAAACATCTTGTGACCTTGGACTTTAGTTGTATGTTATGAAATGAATAATTGTTTGTCTGAAATAATATGAACAGCAGTTATACTAATCTTTCTCTTTTTGCTTTCTTGTTTCAATCTCGGGATGCCCATCCCAAGGTTGCTAGATTACTCCAGTTCCAGTTTGGATCCAGCCTCACTTGTGAAGACTTCAGAAGATGCCAGCACTTACAAAGACTTGAGATGATGTCAACTATACAAACCTGCCAAATATTATCCTTATATTGTAAATCATTGCCCAAAAAGGTAAGTTTGCAGATTTTCAACTTTGTATTGTTACAGTGTGGGTAATATATGTAAATGAACAATGTTTTGCATATTTGTAATTTTTTATATACTACTACTATTAAATTATTTAGCAGTTTGGACGTCTTTTACCACATTTACTAAACAGCAGTTTGGGACAGAGTATGTATTTTTGATGCAGATGTAAATGACTGTAAATGAACCTAAAAAGGTGTTATATGCCTTTGACATAAGCTCTAATAATATTATTAAGCAAAGGTATTAATGAGATCTTTTAAAAAGTAATATAGTGACTTTATTAAATTACACACTATGACAATACAGTTACTGTGTTGTTGATCTACTTTTAGAGAGGAACTTGTCAAGAAATCTACTTCACAGCACGTCAGTGGAAGGCTTTCCTATGTAACAAACATGGACTCAAGATTTCCACCGTTGTATTTATCCATATCAGGTTTGTAAATGCATGGGGGTTTTATATTTTGCATCATTAGTCTTTTATGAAAAACACATGAAAAAAAAAAACATAACAAGGTCACTGGACTTCTCACAAAACACCAGTATTATGCCACAAATATTTTCTAATTAGTTAAACTAAAATTAAACTTACATTGATAATTTGTAATACCAGATACAAAATGTGATACTTTATAATGCAGGGTACCCAGTCCAGTTCCTGGAAATCTACCTTCCTGCAAAGTTCAGCTCTTCAGGAGCTGTTGAGAATTACAGACGGTTGTGTTGGATCAGGGTTAGATTACAATTCTGCAAGTAGGTGGATCTCCAGGAATGGGCAGTCCTGTTATATCAGTTATGTATGATGGATTTTGAACTGTAACATTTTTATTGCAGATTTTCTGGGATTCCAGTTGAATACATCAGTACACCAGATGTTGGCCTGGACAGATGTACCTAGTACCTACAGTACACCACACTGACCTCTCTGCTTTTGCATAGATGCTGACTACTAACATGTTCTGTGAAGGTATTATTATAGCAAAACTGAACACCTGTGATAGTGGAATTTGTAGTTGTAAGGAATAGTCACAGATGTGTATCAGTAAATTTAAAGCCACAGAGAATACGTTTTATAGGAGTTTAAGTTTTTTGTACTCTTTCTCACAAACATAACACAACAGTTATACCATTTCAAATTCTCAGGTGCACAGATCCTAATCTACAATTCACAAATGAAATACCTTATATGCTCACAGTTAGAGTTGCTGCAGTGAATGAAGGGCAAAACACTCACAAACTTGAATAAAAAATCTCAAGTCATGAACAAAATTTGCACATTTGCATATACAGTTGTAGTCAGAATTATTGGCACCCTTGGTAAATATGAAGTCTGTGAAAAATAAAACTGTATTGTTAAAGGGTTACTCCACCCCAAAATGATCTTTTTACTTTTTTTTTTACTTTTTACTTTTCCCCATGTCATTTCAAACCCATAAAAGCTTTGTTTGTCTTCCGAACACAATTTAAGATAGTTCATCTGCCGTTTTACGAAGCTACAAGAACACTTTTTGCACGCAAAGAAAATAAAAATAACGACTTTATTCAACAATTTGTCTCCTCTGCATCACCATAGCGCCATTTTGCCATACGCTGTTCTCTGTCAGCTGCGTCACGTGGAAATGCTGTTTTTGTTCTAATCAAATAAATGTAGAAAACATATCCATGTGTTGCGGCTGACATGGAACAGCTTATGCTGTTTGCGCCCAGTGGATACTCTCCAAAATGCTGCTACGGTGGCTAAAGTCACTATTTTTGTTTTCTTTGTGTACAAAAAGTTTTCTCGTAGCTTTGTAAAATTATGGTTGAACCTCTGATGGCAGATTGACTATTTTGACGACATCTTTCATACTTTTCTGGGCCTTGACTGTCACGTATCAGTCGTTCCTCACTCTACTCATCTTCACAGATCACCGTCACCTGAGTACTGATTAATGAACACCTGCACGCAATCATCACCAGCACATAAAAGCCACTCTCCACACACCACTTATGGTCCGGGCTCGTTCTAGCGAAAGCGGACTGCTAGTGTCTCTCTACGAGTCTCACTATCTAAATACTTACCCTATTGTACTTACCTGAACTCTGTCTCGTTCCAGTTCCAGTCTTCTGTGTCTTCTCAGTTCCAGTCGTCAGTGGTGTGTGGCCGTAAGCTGACTTCCACGTCAGCGGAGGTTGGTGGACTCACAGACTCTCCAGTATACCTCCTTCGATCGTTCTTGGAATCCTCCCGTCTCGCCACCTACAAAGAAAAGGATCTGTTATTCCCATCAAGTTCCAAACCGGCTCAGAAACCTTCCTACCATCACGTTCTCACCATCACAGGATCTCCTTTCACCTCCGGCACCGCTGCTAATAATAATAAACATCACTTGTATTATACTTACCTTGTTGTCCCGTCTGCTTCATAACAGGAAGCCCGGACCAATAACAGTAAGCAGCATGTGCAACCCCGATCCAGAGCCCAGCCAGCAGCTATCACCCTACAGCACGGAGCACCAGCCAGAGCCCGCCGCAGCCGCAGCGCCAAGATCGGCCGCATTTAAAGCGACAGAGGACGTCGCGACTGACCAGGTGTGTGAGCCGGCTAGCATCACCGTGGGAGTACTCGTGGAGATCGAGGGCTTGGAGGAAAGCCCCGCCCACACTCCTAACCCTGAGGGTGAGCTGAAACTGCACTCTGGAGGATACTTTGAAGAATTATTGGAGATATTTGAAGCAGATTTAATAGACTGGTTTGGAGAAATAATTTCCTACCCTCCTGAGTCCCCGCTGGTTCCGCCCAGCCGTCCTGAGTCCCCGCTGGTTCCGCCCAGCCGTCCTGAGTCCCCGCTGGTTCCGCCCAGCCGTCCTGAGTCCCCGCTGGTTCCGCCCAGCCGTCCAGAATCTCCGCCAGTCTCATCCAGTCTTCCAGAGTCTCCGATGGTTCCACCCAGTCATCCAGAGTCTTCTCCGGTCTCGTCCAGTTCTCCAGAATCTCCGCTGGTTCCGTCAAATGCTCCAAGGTCTCCGAAGTTCCCACCCAGCCTCCCTCTCCCGCCTCCACGCAAGCCAGCCAGTCCTCCAGCCCTGTCTCCGCTGCCGCCCGTCTGCCCCACAGCTCACCCTCAGGCAGCGCCACCTAGGAGTGTGGTGCCATCGTGGGACATCCAGGCTCCAGCTGCGCCAAGGCGGATCATTCCCCAGTCCCTGCCTACATCCTCCGAGTCCTGGACTCCACCTCGGTCCTCCGACCCTTCGGCTCCGCCTTGGCTCCTGGCTCCCTCATCTCCACCGTGGCCCGTCATCCCACCAGCTCCACCGGGCTCCCTCGTCTCTCCGGCTCCGCCTTGGTCAGTCGTTGACCATCCGTCGCCTAAGGACTCCACTCCTCCGGCTTCACCTCGTCATTCCGTCCCTCCGGCTCCGTCAGGCTCCTCCTTCCCTCCAGCTCCGCCTATGTCCTCTGTCGCTCCGGTGTCACTGCGGTCTTCCGGAGCCCCAGCTCTGCCTCGGTCCCCTGAGCCTGCTGCGTCACCTTGGCCCTCCAGACCTGCGGTGTCACCCTGGCTCTCCGTCTGCTCGGCTGCTCCTGGCTCATCTTCCCCAGAGGCTTCGTCTCCGTCGCTCGTCCCCAGGGTGTCGTGGACCAGTTCTCCACCATGGCTCCTCTCTCCCTCGACTCCGCCCTGGGGTGTCATCCTGGCTGGGCTCTGGACCTCCATCCACCTCCTCCTACTCCTGACTGCACTCTGGCTCCTTCCTCCTTCCACTCCACCCTGGCCTCACGTCCCAGATCATATGTCCATCTCCAGTTCGTCACCTGCTCCTCACCCGCCTCCTGAACCCCCACCCTCCCTCCGCTGGTGTATCCATTTCGGCGCGAGGACGCGCCGTTCCGGGAGGGGGGCCATATGTCACGTATCAGTCGTTCCTCACTCATCTTCACAGATCACCGTCACCTGAGTACTGATTAATGAACACCTGCACGCAATCATCACCAGCACATAAAAGCCACTCTCCACACACCACTTATGGTCCGGGCTCGTTCTAGCGAAAGCGGACTGCTAGTGTCTCTCTACGAGTCTCACTATCTAAATACTTACCCTATTGTACTTACCTGAACTCTGTCTCGTTCCAGTTCCAGTCTTCTGTGTCTTCTCAGTTCCAGTCGTCAGTGGTGTGTGGCCGTAAGCTGACTTCCACGTCAGCGGAGGTTGGTGGACTCACAGACTCTCCAGTATACCTCCTTCGATCGTTCTTGGAATCCTCCCGTCTCGCCACCTACAAAGAAAAGGATCTGTTATTCCCATCAAGTTCCAAACCGGCTCAGAAACCTTCCTACCATCACGTTCTCACCATCACAGGATCTCCTTTCACCTCCGGCACCGCTGCTAATAATAATAAACATCACTTGTATTATACTTACCTTGTTGTCCCGTCTGCTTCATAACAGGAACAGTGTTACCTACTTGGCAGTCAAAGGGACAGCCACAAAGCCCCCAGTTTTCATCCAAAATGGGGGTAATGACACAATTTTCATTTTAGGGTGGAGTAAGCCTTTCATCTTTTTTGATGAAAGTACTTTTTTTTTTACAGGCTTCTTTGATCATATTTACTGAGGGTGCTAAAAATTGTGACCACGACTGTAAATGAGAACTGATATCTCACATGACAAATCAGTATGTGACATCCCACTCACACACTTGCACTCTCTCCATTGATAAATACAACATGTGGCCTTTGACCCACTTCTGCTAGCACAGTACACTCAGCAAGTTTTTCTTTATTTATTTTTTTAATAAATTGGAGCGAATAGAATACAATAGGTAAGTGCTAGATTCTATGCTAAATTCTAATGAAGTCTGTAAATATGTAAAGTTCTAATAAATACACATTTCAGAAAAAATGAAATATAGTCCTGCATAAATCTGGTATAACGGAGCGTGTGAATTTTTTCATTTGTGGAACAGGATTTTTGCTCCTGCAAAAAAAAAAATATATTTTGAGAAGGTTTTGTTGTGTTTGTGAAAGAAACAAAAAATACAAGTTTGCAACTCCTAAAACATACTTATATATTTTCTACAAATACAAATTCCACTCTCACAGCCAGGTGCTCAGTTTTGCTAATAATAATACCACATACAATAGATGTATGGTATGCAAATATAACAAAGGGACATAAACAACTAAACAATATCTAGGGATGCAAATTGATTATCATGATTATACATCTAAAAGAAAAACATGTAAAACTTTAGGGAGTGAAAATGGTAAATGAGCTCATGAGTGCTCCACTGCTGCCATTGAAAGTGGTAATTTCAGGTAATTTCCATTCATTTCATTTACTCAAGCATTTGTTTTCCACCAAGTGACAGAAACACATAGCATATTTTACTTATTTCCATTAATAATGATTAGAAATGTACATTTTAAATAAAATGCTGCTGTTTTATATTGTAGGATTACAAATTTAAGAAATGTTGATCATATGTTCTGAAATAGCTTCACAGGAAAATCTAAAGTGAAGTATATTCTATTTAGCTTCTAAAGGTACAGATGATGACATTCTAAGAAGATCAAATCAGGCAGCCCAGGTGTCTGAGACATTAACCTTTTGTTCTCAAGCTACAGCGATGCCTTTGTCTCTATGATAATGTGAAGGTATGGGCAATACTGTCAGACTGATTGGATCAGCACCTATGCCTTTGAATGACACTGTTATGATAATGAGATCAGGGCTGGGGAACTCTGGTAACGGGCTGATTCCTGTACTGCATTTGCATGCTTTGTTTAGATTGACTCCACCTCTATATAATCCTCCCCCTGGAAATATATTTAAACTGTATTGTATCTGACATTAGTCAGACGACATTTTGATGACTGCAGCGAACGAACAGCTAGGATCTCAATAAAGAGAAACTTCTGCTTCAAGATATCCAAAACGTCTCCTGGTCTCTGAGAAAAGTTCACAACAGTTTTGGTGCCGTGACCCGGATAGAGTTCCAGCTCCTTCACCTGAATCCAGATTGAAACAGCAAGCTCAACAGAACATCTGCTTTCAAGACTGCATCTTTTGGAATCCAGAGCAAAACTTCCAGCTGAACAAAGATTTCCATGAATCTTCCTTTACAACCAAGGGTTGGTGAGTGCTACTCTATTCAAAAGAACCGCTAAAGACCAGTACATATAGTTATCCTCTGCGCCGTCAGAGAAGAGTTAACAGACAGCTGTAGGGTTTAGTTAACTAAGTTATCCTCTAAAGGTGTTCTTTTAGAGATGAAAAGTTACCCTCTGTTAATTCAGGGAAGTTTAGCATTACGTGCTAAAGTTGTTTATCCTCTGTTCACTCAGGGAAGATTAACATTACGTGTTAATATTTTGTTATCCTCTGTTTATTCAGGGAAGGTTAACTACAGCTATTACAGTTTAGTTAACTAAGTTACCTCTAAAGTTGTTCTTTTAGAGAAGAGTTGTTTATCCTCTGTTCACCCAGGGAAGTTTAGCATTACGTGCTAATATCTGTTATCCTCTGTTTTAAGCAGGGAAGTTTAGCCTTAAAATGCTAAAATTTGTTATCCTCTGTTTTGGCAGAGAAGTTTAGCATTAAGTGCTAGTAGTTTGTGTTGTCCTCTGTTAATTCAGGGAAGGTTAACAATAGTTGATCTGTGTTAACAAGCGTACCCTCTGTTGATCAGAGAAGTTTTAGTGTTGTGATTGCGTGGTAGCAAGGAAACTCGCAAAATGGTTAGAAAAAATGCTAGGCTAATTCCAACCACAGAGAAAGGTGGACTAGCTACGCCATTATGGACAGACGATGAGTTTAAATCATTGTTAGGAGAGCATATGGACTCAATAGTGACTGAGTCAGTAAAATTTGATTTGAAAAAGAAATTTGGTATTGATCCAGATAAAGTTTGGTCAATTGAAGAATGCAAAAAGGTACTCGGAACATGTATCCGAAAGAAAAACCTAAAAGGCATTATCTGCTGCCACAGAGAATTTACACTATCGTTAGCACAAGAACAGGCTCAGTGTATCACTAAGTTGAAAGAACAAAACCAACAGCTGCACACTAGATTGTCCCGTTTCACTAAAAAGGTGGGCTATAACCAGGCCTCAACCAAAAGTGATTCAAAAGACCAACAGTCAGATGAAAGCTATCCTGACTTACAGTCTTCATGTAGACCAGAAGACAGTGGCAATACTGTAACAATGGAGAAAGATGCAGTGAATTCAGTGAAGGTATGTGGTGCTAGGAGAAGAACTCAGGGAATTGAGAAAATTGAAGGTATTTCTCCAAACTCTTCTGTTGTCTCAGTACAAATGGTTGCCAAAGAGCTAAGACCTAAAGACATAGAGAGATTGTCCCAGAGCTTACCTTCAGCACACACACATTTTTCAGAATTTAGAAGAACATTGAACAGCAAAATGCGTCTCTATGACATGTCGTTAGCAGAAGTCACACAGCTGATGTCACAAATTCTAACTGAATCTGAATTCAACAGTTTTGAGTCTGCTGTTACTTCTGAACTGCAACATGCCAATAAAGGCGATTTGAGAGAAGGTGTTTTAAAAATTCTAAAGAATATCATTGGACCCAAAACAGACTGGTCCAGAATCACTAACTGTGTGCAAAAGAAGGATGAAACTGTAAGTGAGTACACTGAAAGGTTTTGTCAGTCAGCTGCAGCATACAGTGGAATAGCTGACACTCCAGAGAAGGTGCTAGATGATAAAGGACCACTAGCTCGTACATGGTTTGATGGTCTTTTAACAGAATATAGAAATGCACTGCCTTTCTTAGATCTCACATGGTCCAATAGAACCCTGCAAAGCAACTTGGACAGGTTAGCTATTTGGGAAAGAAACTCTGATGTTAAAGCCAGAGTAAAGATTGCAGCAGCTTCCTTTAAGTTGAAAACAGAGAACCGACAGGAAAGTAAATGTCCTAAGAGAGAGGGTAGTTGTCATTACTGCGGTAAACCTGGACACTTGATGAAAGAATGCAGAAAAAACAAAAAATACGTAAAAGAAATGAACAATGTAAATCAGCTTTTACACAGTCTGCTAGCAATGCTAAAACAGCACCTCCCCACTACACCAAACTCACTGGGCAGCTTGCTGAGGTGCTAACTGCTAAGGCTGTGAATTCTTAATTACCCCAGTAATCTACGACAAAGATGAAAGACTCTTTGTTAACACAACAAAGGGAAGTTGAATATCACTCCCCCCAAACTTGGGGACACTTGGTTAAGAACACTCAGCCATACCAGAATATTTTATTCAGTCACCCATCCTCTGTTATGATGTCTACCAGGACTGATGTTTAATTAGAGGACTGAAATGTAGTGATTGCATTGTTTTGGAAATACATGTATTTTTTGTTCTGTTTTAGGAACTTATGTCTCACACTATACAGTGTGCACAACACTTAAAGGGACAGATTAGGACACACAAACCAGTGAGGAGCCCAGGAAAGAACCGAAGTGCAATAAGCCTCGGGGGCAAAATCCTGCGGTGAACATTTCCTGATAGGTTTTTCCCCTTTAGTACTTTCAATCCCCACCTCACTGGTCTATTAGGTGTCAAATTAAGATTAGGTTAAGAAAAAAAAAAAAAAACACTATACGATCACTAGAATTTTAATGTAATAAATAAAACCACTATACGATCAACAGAAGTCTAAAAATGTCTATGCATGAATACTGCTGGTCTGCTGTTTCTTTGTTTTCTTTTGTTTCAGGTGTGTATGCCAAGTCATCTTCATACGCGAAACCCTGGTGTGAAGCATCACTGTAGACATCCATGAACAAGCTTCATGAGGACAAAGAGTCATCTGAGTGAATCTACGTGGGAAACAGACTACAGAAAACAGACTTCACAGCTATTCAGGTGCCATAGACTTCAAGACTTCCACTCTTATGCTACATGATTTTCTGTGACATCATGTAGTTTGTACGACATTTTACCATCCCATTGTCGCACGTGTCAACAATTATGGTTCTGAAAAGAACTATTACACCTAAGTAAATCTAGGACAAGACACAGGATAATGTTATATGTGCCTGTAACTTTTACAAGTTACATGACTGCAAGATGGGGCTTATGTTAACCAACATAGGCTACAGAATGGACTTATGGAGGTTTAAATTTGTTTTATGTGAGAGTTATTAGAACTCTCAAAGAGGGGATTGTAGGATTACAAATTTAAGAAATGTTGATCATATGTTCTGAAATAGCTTCACAGGAAAATCTAAAGTGAAGTATATTCTATTTAGCTTCTAAAGGTACAGATGATGACATTCTAAGAAGATCAAATCAGGCAGCCCAGGTGTCTGAGACATTAACCTTTTGTTCTCAAGCTACAGCGATGCCTTTGTCTCTATGATAATGTGAAGGTATGGGCAATACTGTCAGACTGATTGGATCAGCACCTATGCCTTTGAATGACACTGTTATGATAATGAGATCAGGGCTGGGGAACTCTGGTAACGGGCTGATTCCTGTACTGCATTTGCATGCTTTGTTTAGATTGACTCCACCTCTATATAATCCTCCCCCTGGAAATATATTTAAACTGTATTGTATCTGACATTAGTCAGACGACATTTTGATGACTGCAGCGAACGAACAGCTAGGATCTCAATAAAGAGAAACTTCTGCTTCAAGATATCCAAAACGTCTCCTGGTCTCTGAGAAAAGTTCACAACAATATGAATACTGTATATACACAAGATAATATTTTTAGGCAAATGCTAAAAAAATCCTCTAAAAATGTGTATATGGAGTGATATTTCATAAAACAGCAATTAGAAATTAACTTTGTCTATGCCTGATATTGTGGGTTATGTCTGGATCACCCTTTTCAAACCTGACCTGATTAGTTCACACCCCTGATATCACAAGGAACCTAAATTTTAATTGCAAAAGAAAATCGATTAATCTGCTATGTACCTCTGTCTTCTGTTTTCAAGGGTAGGAATTCTTTATAAATCATCTTTTCACCAATATGTCTTTATTTTGTGGAACACAAAAGGAGAGAGTGGCATAGTCTCAGTAATTAGAATGATAGCAATGATAGTGAATTGTGACTGTGGCTGTCTGCCTTACATCTCCTTTTGTGCCCCACTAAACAAAAACATTTTACATTTTTTTTGTTCTGAAGTGAATATATCTTTTAATTTGTAACTTCTTTATTAGCCTGTAAATTACTTTCTTTGTGTTTACTTCCAATAATTTGATTTCTTTGTGTGTATTTGAGTGTCAAACATGTATTTGTGAATTTTGTGTAAATAATAAATAAATTATGACTGAATTTGAAGTGTGTTCAATAAATTATTGCATATACAGGCTAATTTATCTATTAAAATGTATGTAAGAAACAAGCAGAAAATATTTATTGTGTAACATCGTTTTACCCCCCTGAAATCAACATCGTTTCAACGTTAGGTAAGCCAACCAATTAGATCGATTTTATGTCGAATATGTGTTGATTCTATAACGTCGTTTCAACCAACTGAAAATCAACGTCGATTCAACGTTGGGTAAGTGAACCAATTGCGTCGATTTTACGTTAGTTTTGAATGGCGTGCCTGACGTCGATTCAACATTACCCCGATGAGCAAAACTGATGTTGGATCGACGTCGGAGATCAACGTCGTTTCGATGTCACGGGAGACGTCGATTCTACGTTGATTCTATGTCAGTTTGCTATCTGGGTCGGAGCTAATTTACCCGACTGAGAATGACTGCACGTCTTTTAAAAGCATTTAAATAAAAACACTCCAGCGATCCAACACAATAAATATACAAGAATATTTTAAAGAACTACATTAGCTGCAAATGAGCTATTTAATAGGTTTCACTAACGAACATGTTACCGAGCTGTGACTTACTTTCACTTTGACTTCGGTGGAAAATGCATATAAATAACGCCTTTAAAATTACAATATTCCAGCCATTTAATTGTAAATACCCATTAGAACACATCAAGACCTGAATTCAGCTGTTTGAGCGAATTTATTGAAAACCCTAAGCATTTCCTTCACCGCGTACAGATTGCTTTCAACGAGTATACATGGAGACGAACGACATAATTTGCACGAATTAGAACGCCTTTAAAATTACAATATTGCAGCGATTTAATTCATTCCACCCATTAGAAAATATCAACAGCTAAATGCAGTTGTTTGTGGGCATTTTGTTTTCATACAGAGAGCGCTGCGTTCAGCAGTGTGTTAGACATGAGCTCCGAGATGTCCGTCTGAGAATTATACATGACTGCACGTCTTTTAAAGGCATTCCCAGCTAACAATTTTTGGTTCCCAGAACGTTCTGGGAACGTTAGTTTTTGGTTCCCAGAACGTTCTCAAGAACGTTCCCTATTGGTTAGCCAGGAAAGTTTTCTTTACGTAACTAGAACGTTCCCTTTAGGTTAGGGGAACGTTCTAGTTACGTAAAGAAAACTTTCCTGGCTAACCAATAGGGAACATTCTATTTATGTTCCTAGAAGGTTCCCTGAAAGTTCTCTGATGGTTCCCAGAACGTTCTCCTAACCTCTTCACTCCAGTACCGCTTCTGTACGTCAGCACTCCCGTGTCCCGAAGTAAGCGGCATGGAAGGCGGACGGATGTGAATCTCAATAATCCCTTCTACACACCATGTCTTGTTTTAAACCATTTTTTAATCATTACAGATAATCAGAGCACATTTAACCATCATAAGGAGCATAAATGAGACTAAATTATGCTATACTATGTTAGATTTCGTTAATGTAAGATGTAGAAGTACCATACCATAAAACAACCCAGATTTTGTTTATTAAAGCACCAAATAACATGACTTCAACAAAATATTCGATTTTAAAAATGTGTATTTTATTTTTTACAGACATTAAAAAAGGAAAACATTTATTTGACTTTAACTAGGATAACATTACGTTCGTTTCTTACCGCTGAATTAATGATGAGGTGCTTCCCTCTTCTGGACACTAAACTAAAACGTCTCGGTTAACATTATGTTTTCTTCAATAAGACGTGTCAAATCTCCCTAAAATAACAATATTTACTCTCGTATATATATTAGTTATAAGTAATTATCCATTAAAGAGATCAATCACCGAACTTTAGTCAGTCAGTAAAACGAAATGACCGTTATTTTTTAAATTACGCGAGCGCGCCGCTTTATGTTGAGGACAGGAGAAAGCGCGTGATGGATTAAGCGCGTGATGGAGAAAGCGCGTGCTGGAGTAAAGAAATAAATAGTGTTTATAATGTGATTTTCAGACACTTAACCTTGGCTTGTTTTAGCTTTAAAATTATAAATTATATTATCATTATAATGCGGTTTGACCACTTTGATGTCATTTATTAAAAGCTTATCTCGGACATGAGATTCTAGTTTGTTTATGATGAAAAAAAAATACATTTCAGCATTAGAAAAATCAGAGTCATCTGCAAAGTTTTAATTCGTTTAAATGGTAATGATTACTAAAAAAAAATAACCATCAGGGAACGTTCTGGGAAGGTTCTTTTTAGGTTATAAAATAAAAACTAAAAATAACCTACAGGGAACGTTCTGGGAAGGTTCTTTTTAGGTTATAAAATAAAAACTAAAAATAACCTGCAGGGAACGTTCTGGGAAGGTTCTCTCTAGGTTATAAAATTAAAACCTAAAAATAACCTGCAGGGAACGTTCTGGGAAGGTTCTTTTTAGGTTATAAAATAAAAACTAAAAATAACCTGCAGGGAACGTTCTGGGAACGTTCTCTGTAGGTTATAAAATTAAAACCTAAAAATAACCTGCAGGGAACGTTCTGGGAAGGTTCTTTTTAGGTTATAAAATAAAAACTAAAAATAACCTGCAGGGAACGTTCTGAGAACGTTCTTTATAGGTTATTAAAAAGAGAACCTACAGGGAACGTTCTGGGAACGTTCTCATTTGGTTCCCGAAAAAATAACCAAATGGGAACCATATGGGAACGTTAGGGGAACGTTCTGTGTTTGCTGGGTTTAAATAAAAACACTCCAGCGATTCAACACAATAAATATAGAAGAATATTTTAAAGACCTACGTTGGGTGCAAATGACTTTTTTCATAGGCTTAAGTAACTAACATGAGATGCACTGCTGCATTTATGTGTCTGTTAACAAAGACATCATTTGCACGTCTTTTAAAGGTATTTTAATACAAACACTCCAGCGATTCAACACAATAATAGTACAGTCATATAATAAAAAGGTTAAATGCTTGAATATTTCTGCTTTTCGGCTCAACCGCACGGCAACGCGACGCGGCTTTGAAGCAGGCGCTCATCGCATATTCCAGTATGGCAAGCTGTTTTAACCTAAAATACACACACGATCCTCTATGGCAAGCTGTATTAGCCTAAAATAAACTAAGCATTTCTTGTCGTACTGCCATTTTTACTATCAACAATTCAATTAGAGAGCTCTAAGTGTTCTGGGCTGGCCCTTTTGCCCCAATGCTGCCCGGTTTGGCTCTCCAAGCCAACATTTAAAGTTTGTCATCGAACTTTAGCTTCTAGTTATGTTGGCTTGGAGAAGCCAACATATTGTTATGCTATTTAAACTTATTATTATTATTATTATTATTATTATTATTATTAAACTTCTTCTGAGACTAAAATTCTATACGCTACTCCTCCTAGAGCTTTAAGGCTACAAGCCCCAAATTCGGCGGAGCCCTGGGCCCTGGTCACCAAAGTGTTGCTATATCTTTTTGGAATGATCAGACTTACAGTTGATTTAATAATAATTTTTTTACATTAAAAATTTCTATGGGATTTCAATGGGCTGAGAAAAAATGCGCCATCTAAAGGCGCAATACCTCTCCACTGAAGAGGCGGGACTCAACCTCTTACTTACAGTCACTCTGAAATCGGTGGAAATACAAATAAATACCGCTTTTTAAAATTTAAATATTACAGCGATTTAACTCTAAATACCCATTAGAACACATCAACAGCTAAATTCAGTGGTTTGAGAGCAGTTCTTGTAAAAGGAAAGCTTGCACCCTTCAGCGAGTATACAAGCCGTCAGCACGAACTCTCTCTGTACATGTGCTCATAAACAAAATAATTTGCACGAATTAGAACGCCTTTAAAATTAATATATTTCAGCGATTTATTTGTAAATACCCATTAGAACACATCAACAAATCAGCCTTTTGTGATCTGTTTTATTTCAAAGTTAACTTAGCTCCGAGCCGTGAAGCTCGTCTGTATAACACACATTTGCTGAAGACAGTGCTTTAACGTTACCCGACTGAGAATTAGACTGCACGTCTTTTAAAAGCATTTAAATAAAAACACTCCAGCGATCCAACACAATAAATATAAAAGAATATTTTAAAGAACTACATTAGCTGCAAATGAGCTATTCAATAGGTTTCAACGAACATGTTACCAAGCTGTGACCCACACTTTCACTTTGACTTCGGTGGAAAATGCATATAAATAACACCTTTAAAATTACAATATTCCAGCCATTTAATTTTAAATACCCATTAGAACACATCAAGACCTGAATTCAGCTGTTTGAGCGAATTTATTCAAAACCCTAAGCACAGATTGCCTTCAACAAGTATACATGGAGACGAACGACATAATTTGCACGAATTAGAACGCCTTTAAAATTACAATATTGCAGCGATTTAATTCATTCCACCCATTAGAAAATATCAACAGCTAAATGCAGTTGTTTGTGAGTTTTTTTTTTCATACAGAGAGCGCTGTGTTCAGCAGTGTAGACATGAGCTCCGAGATGTCCGTCTGAGAATTATACATGACTGCACTTCTTTTAAAGGCATGTAAATACAAACACTCTATTGTACACAATAAATATAGAAGAATATTTTAAAGACCTGCATTGGGTGCAAATGACTTTTTTCATAGGCTTAACTAACAGGAGATGCACGGCTGCATTTATGTGTGTTAACAAAGACATCATTTGCACGTCTTTTAAAGGTATTTTAATACAAACACTCCAGCGATTCCACACAATAAATATAGAAGAATATTTTAAAGACCTACATTGAGTTCAAATGACTTTTTTCACAGGCTTAACTAACTAACATTGAATGCACTGCTCACTGCTCAGTCTTCGTCTGCATCAAAGACATCATTTGCACGTCTTTTAAATGTATTTAAATACAAACACTCCAGCGATTAAACACAATAATAGTAGAGTAATATATTACACAGCTTAAATGCTTGCTTATTTCTGCTTTTAGGCTCAACCGCACAGCAACGCGTCGTGGCTTTCAAGCACGCGCTGTACACTTGTTGTATGGCAAGCCGTTTTAACCTAAAATACACATAAATCCTCTATGGCAAGCTGTTTTAGCCTAAAATATACTAAGTATTACTTTTCGTGATAGCATTTTTACTAGCAACAATTCAATCAGAGAGCTCTAAGGGTTCTGGGCTGGCCCTTTTGCCCGAAGGCTGCCCGGTTTGCTTCTCCAAGCCAACATTTAAAGTTTGTCATCGAACCTTAGCTTCTAGTTAAGTTGGCTTGGGAAAGCCAACTTACTGAAATCCTTTTTAAACTTCTTCTTCTTCTTCTTCTTCTTATTTTTCTGGCCGAAAAAATTTTGGACTCCTACTCCTCCTAGACCGTTCAAGCTACATACTCCAAACTCGGGTCAGATCTTCATACTGTTCAGACTTAGTGTGCTATATCTTTTCAGACTGGTTTGAGTTATGGTTTTCTTAAAAATTAATATTAAAAATCATAAAAAGGTCCCATAGACTTTCATTGACCAAAAGTCCATGTCTGTTTGAACTATGTTTAATGTAAACTGCTAGAAGCCATTGATACTCAATTAAGCTTTAAGCTATCTATCTATCTATCTATCTATCTATCTATCTATCTATCTATCTATCTATCTATCTATCTATCTATCTATCTATCTTCAAACCTTATCTATCTATCTATCTATCTATCTATCTATCTATCTATCTATCTATCTATCTATCTATCTATCTTCAAACCTTATCTATCTATCTATCTATCTATCTATCTATCTATCTATCTATCTATCTATCTATCTATCTATCTATCTATCTATCTATCTATCTTCGAAGCTTATCTATCTATCTATCTATCTATCTATCTTCAAAGCTTATCTATCTATCTATCTATCTATCTATCTATCTATCTATCTATCTATCTATCTATCTATCTATCTATCTATCTTCAAACCTTATCTATCTATCTATCTATCTATCTATCTATCTATCTATCTATCTATCTATCTATCTATCTATCTATCTATCTATCTATCTATCTATCTATCTATCTAACTAGTCATGCCAGAATCATGCTAGCGACTTGCTAGTCGTGCTAAAATCATGCTAGCGACTTGCTAGTCATGTTAAAAATCATGCTAGCGACTTGCTAGTCTAGCTAAAATCATGCTAGCGACTTGCTAGTCATGCTAAAATAATGCTAAAATCATGCTAGCGACTTGCTAGTCATGCTAAAATCATGCTAGCGACTTGCTAGTCATGCTAAAATCAGGCTAGCGACTTGCTAGTCATGCTAAAATCATGCTAGCGACTTGCTAGTCTTGCTAAAATCATGCTAGCGACTTGCTAGTCATGCTAAAATCATGCTAGCGACTTGCTAGTCATGCTAGAATAATGTTAAAATCATGCTAGCGACTTGCTAGTCGTGCTAAAATCATGCTAGCGACTTGCTAGTCGTGCTAAAATCATGCTAGCGACTTGCTAGTCGTGCTAAAATAATGCTAAAATCATGCTAGCGACTTGCTAGTCATGCTAAAATAATGCTAAAATCATGCTAGCAACTTGCTAGTCATGCTAAAATCATGCTAGCGACTTGCTAGTCATGCTAAAATCAGGCTAGCGACTTGCTAGTCATGCTAAAATCATGCTAGCGACTTGCTAGTCTTGCTAAAATCATGCTAGCGACTTGCTAGTCATGCTAAAATCATGTTAGCGACTTGCTAGTCATGCTAGAATCATGCTAGCGACTTGCTAGTCGTGCTAAAATAATGTTAAAATCATGCTAGCGACTTGCTAGTCGTGCTAAAATCATGCTAGCGACTTGCTAGTCGTGCTAAAATCATGCTAGCGGCTTGCTAGTCATGCTAAAATTATGCGAAAATCATGCTAGCGACTTGCTAGTCATGCTAAAATAATGCTAAAATCATGCTAGCGACTTGCTAGTCATGCTAAAATAATGATAAAATGATGCTAGCGACTTGCTAGTAATGCTAAAATCATGCTAGCGACTTGCTAGTCATGCTAAAATCAGGCTAGCGACTTGCTAGTCATGTTTAAAATCATGCTAGCGACTTGCTAGTCTTGCTAAAATTATGCTAGCGACTTGCTAGTCATGCTAAAATCATGATAGCGACTTGCTAGTCATGCTAGAATCATGCTAGTGACTTTGTTAGTCATGCTAAAATAATGCTAAAATCATGCTAGCGACTTGCTAGTCTTGCTAAAATCATGTTAGCGACTTGCTAGTCATGTTAAAATCATGCTAGCGACTTGCTAGTCATGTTAAAATAATGCTAAAATCATGCTAGCGACTTGCTAGTCATGCTAAAATAATGCTAAAATCATGCTAGCGACTTGCTAGTCTTGCTAAAATCATGTTAGCGACTTGCTAGTCTTGCTAAAATCATGTTAGCGACTTGCTAGTCATGCTAAAATAATGCTAAAATCATGCTAGCGACTTGCTAGTTGTGCTAAAATCATGCTAGCGACTTGCTAGTCGTGCTAAAATCATGCTAGCGACTTGCTAGTCATGCTAAAATCATGCTAGCGACTTGTTAGTCATGGTAAAATCATGCTAGCGACTTGCTAGTCATGTTAAAAATCATGTTAGCGACTTGCTAGTCTTGCTTAAATAATGCTAGCGACTTGCTAGTCTTGCTAAAATCATGCTAGTGACTTGCTAGTCATGCTAATATCATGCTAACAACTTGCTAGTCATGCTAGAATCATGCTAGCGACTTTGCTAGTCATGCTAAAATCATGCTAGCGACTTGCTAGTCATGCTAAAATCATGCTAGCGACTTGCTAGTCGTGCTAAAATCATGCTAGCGACTTGCTAGTCATGCTAGAATAATGCTAGCGACTTGCTAGTCGTGCTAAAATAATGGTAAAATCATGCTAGCGACTTGCTAGTCATGCTAAAATAATGCTAAAATCATGCTAGCGACTTGCTAGTTGTGCTAAAATCATGCTAGCGACTTGCTAGTCGTGCTAAAATCATGCTAGCGACTTGTTAGTCATGGTAAAATCATGCTAGCGACTTGCTAGTCATGTTAAAAATCATGTTAGCGACTTGCTAGTCTTGCTTAAATAATGCTAGCGACTTGCTAGTCTAGCTAAAATAATGCTAGTGACTTGCTAGTCATGCTAATATCATGCTAACGACTTGCTAGTCATGCTAGAATAATGCTAGCGACTTTGCTAGTCATGCTGAAATAATGTTAAAATCATGCTAGCGACTTGCTAGTCATGCTAAAATCATGCTAGCGAATTGGTAGTCATGCTAAAATCATGCTAGTGACTTGCTAGTCATGCTAAAATCATGCTAGCGACTTGCTAGTCTTGCTAAAATTATGTTAACGACTTGCTAGTCATGCTAAAATCATGCTAGCGACTTACTAGTCATGCTAGAATCATGCTAGTGACTTTGCTAGTCATGCTAAAATAATGTTAAAATCATGCTAGCGACTTGCTAGTCGTGCTAAAATCATGCTAGCGACTTGCTAGTCATGCTAAAATCATGTTAGCGACTTTCTAGTCATGCTAAAATCATGCTAGCGACTTGCTAGTCATGCTAAAATAATGCTAAAATCATGCTAGCGACTTGCTAGTCTTGCTAAAATCATGTTAGCGACTTGCTAGTCTTGCTAAAATCATGTTAGCGACTTGCTAGTCATGCTAAAATAATGCTAAAATCATGCTAGCGACTTGCTAGTTGTGCTAAAATCATGCTAGCGACTTGCTAGTCGTGTTAAAATCATGCTAGCGACTTTGCTAGTCGTGCTAAAATCATGCTAGCGACTTGCTAGTCATGCTAAAATCATGCTAGCGACTTGTTAGTCATGGTAAAATCATGCTAGCGACTTGCTAGTCATGTTAAAAATCATGTTAGCGACTTGCTAGTCTTGCTAAAATCATGTTAGCGACTTGCTAGTAATGTTAAAATCATGCTAGTGACTTGCTAGTAATGATAAAATCCTGCTAGCGACTTTGCTAGTCAGGCTATAAATATACAAGAATATTTTAAAGAACTATATTAGCTGCAAATGAGCTATTCAATAGGTTTCACTAACGAACATGTTACCGAGCTGTGACCTATACTTTCACTTTGACTTCGGTGGAAAATGCATATAAATAACGCCTTTAAAATTACAATATTCCAGCCATTTAATTGTAAATACCCATTAGAATACATCAAGACCTGAATTCAGCTGTTTGAGCGAATTTATTCAAAACCCTAAGCATTTCCTTCACCGCGTACAGATTGCTTTCAACGAGTATACATGGAGATGAACGACATAATTTGCACGAATTAGAACGCCTTTAAAATTAATATATTGCAGCGATTTAATTCAGTCCACCCATTAGAAAATATCAACAGCTAAATGCAGTTGTTTGTGAGCATTTTGTATTCATACAGAGAGCGATGTGTTTAGCAGTGTGTTAGACAGCTCCGAGATGTCCGACTGACAATTATACATGACTGCACGTCTTTTAAAGGCATTTAAATACAAACACTCCAGCGATTGCACACAATAAATATAGAAGAATATTTTAAAGACCTACATTGAGTGCAAATGACTTTTTTCATAGGCTTAACTAACTAACTAACATGAGATGCACGGCTGCATTTATGTGTCTGTTAACAAAGACATCATTTTCGCTTCTTTTAAAGGTATTTTAATACAAACACTCCAGCGATTCAACACAATAATAGTACAGTGATATAATAAAAAGGTTAAATGCTTGAATATTTCTGCTTTTCGGCTCAACCGCACGGCAACGCGACGCGGCTTTGAAGCAGGCGCTCTTCGCATATTCCAGTATGGCAAGCTCTTTTAACCTAAAATCCACACACGATCCTCTATGGCAAGATGTTTTAGCCTAAAATAAACTAAGCACTTCTTGTCATACTGCCATTTTTACTATCAACAATTAAATTAGAGAGCTCTAAGTGTTCTGGGCTGGCCCTTTTGCCCCAATGCTGCCCGGTTTGCTTCTCCAAGCCAACATTTAAAGTTTGTCATCGAACTTTAGCTTCTAGTTATGTTGGCTTGGAGAAGCCAACATATTGTTATGCTATTTAAACTTATTATTATTATTATTATTATTAAAATTCTTCTGAGACTAAAATTCTATACGCTACTCCTCCTAGAGCTTTAAGGCTACAAGCCCCAAACTTGGCAGAGACCTGGGCCCTGGTCACCAAAGTGTTGCTATATCTTTTTGGAATGATCAGACTTACAGTTGATTTAATATTAATTTTTTTACATGAAAAATTTCTATGGGATTTCAATGGGCTGAGAAAAAATGCGCCATCTAAAGGCGCAATACCTCTCCACTGAAGAGGCGGGACTCAAACCTCTCGCTTACAGTCACTCTGAAATCGGTGGAAATACAAATAAATACCGCTTTTTTAAATTTAAATATTACAGCGATTTAACTCTAAATACCCATTAGAACACATCAACATAAATTCAGTGGTTTGAGAGCAGTTCTTGTAAAAGGAAAGCTTGCACCCTTCAGCGAGTATACAAGCCGTCAGCACGAACTCTCTCTGTATGTGCTCATAAACAAAATAATTTGCACGAATTATAACGCCTTTAAAATTAATATATTTCAGCGATTTATTTGTAAATACCCATTAGAACACATCAACAAATCAGCCTTTTGTGATCTGTTTTATTTCAAAGTTAAGTTAGCTCCGAGCCCTGAAGCTCGTCTGTATAACACACATTTGCTGAAGACAGTGCTTTAACGTTACCCGACTGAGAATTAGACTGCACGTCTTTTAAAAGCATTTAAATAAAAACACTCCAGCGATCCAACACAATAAATATAAAAGAATATTTTAAAGAACTACATTAGCTGCAAACGAGCTATTCAATAGGTTTCAACGAACATGTTACCAAGCTGTGACCCACACTTTCACTTTGACTTCGGTGGAAAATGCATATAAATAACGCCTTTAAAATTACAATATTCCAGCCATTTAATTTTAAAAACCCATTAGAACACATCAAGACCTGAATTCAGCTGTTTGAGCGAATTTATTCAAAACCCTAAGCACATTGCCTTCAACGAGTATACATGGAGACGAACGACATAATTTGCACGAATTAGAACGCCTTTAAATTTACAATATTGCAGCGATTTAATTCATTCCACCCATTAGAAAATATCAACAGCTAAATGCAGTTGTTTGTGAGTATTTATTTTTCATACAGAGAGCGCTGTGTTCAGTGTAGACATGAGCTCCGAGATGTCCGTCTGAGAATTATACATGACTGAACGTCTTTTAAAGGCATGTAAATACAAACACTCCAGCGATTGCACACAATAAATATAGAAGAATATTTTAAAGACCTGCATTGGGTGCAAATGACTTTTTTCATAGGCTTAACTAACTAACAGGAGATGCACGGCTGCATTTATGTGTCTGTTAACAAAGACATAATTTGCACGTCTTTTAAAGGTATTTTAATACAAACACTCCAGCGATTCCACACAATAAATATAGAAGAATATTTTAAAGACCTGCATTGGGTGCAAATGACTTTTTTCATAGGCTTAACTAACTAACAGGAGATGCACGGCTGCATTTATGTGTCTGTTAACAAAGACATAATTTGCACGTCTTTTAAAGGTATTTTAATACAAACACTCCAGCGATTCCACACAATAAATATAGAATAATATTTTAAAGACCTACATTGAGTGCAAATGACTTTTTTCACAGGCTTAACTAACTAACATTGAATGCACTGCTCAGTCTTCATCTGCATCAAAGACATCATTTGCACGTCTTTTAAATGTATTTAAATACAAACACTCCAGCGATTAAACACAATAATAGTAGAGTAATATATTACACAGGTTAAATGCTTGCTTATTTCTGCTTTTAGGCTCAACCGCACAGCAACGCGTCGTGGCTTTCAAGCACCCGCTGCACACTTGTTGTATGGCAAGCCGTTTTAACCTAAATACACATAAATCCTCTATGGCAAGCTGTTTTAGCCTAAAATATACTAAGCATTACTTATCGTAATAGCATTTTTACTAGCAACAATTCAATCAGAGAGCTCTAAGTGTTCTGGGCTGGCCCTTTTGCCCGAAGGCTGCCCGGTTTGCTTCTCCAAGCCAACATTTAAAGTTTGTCATCGAACTTTAGCTTCTAGTTATTATTAAACTTCTTCTGAGACTAAAATTCTATACGCTACTCCTCCTAGAGCTTTAAGGCTACAAGCCCCAAACTCGGCGGAGCCCTGGGCCCTGGTCACGAAAGTGTTGCTATATCTTTTTGGAATGATCAGACTTACAGTTGATTTAATATTAATTTTTTTACATGAAAAATTTCTATGGGATTTCAATGGGCTGAGAAAAAATGCGCCATCTAAAGGCGCAATACCTCTCCACTGAAGAGGCGGGACTCAAACCTCTTGCTTACAGTCACTCTGAAATCGGTGGAAATACAAATAAATACCGCTTTTTAAAATTTAAATATTACAGCGATTTAACTCTAAATACCCATTAGAACACATCAACAGCTAAATTCAGTGGTTTGAGAGCAGTTCTTGTAAAAGGAAAGCTTGCACCCTTCAGCGAGTATACAAGCCGTCAGCACGAACTCTCTCTCTGTATGTGCTCATAAACAACATAAATTGCACGAATTAGAACGCCTTTAAAATAAATATATTTCAGCGATTTGTTTGTAAATACCCATTGGAACACATCAACAAATCAGCCTTTTGTGATCTGTTTTATTTCAAAGTTAAAGCACTGTCTTCAGCAAATGTGTTATACAGACGAGCTTTCACTGATCGGAGCTAACCTGACTGGCATTATACATGACTGCACGTCTTTTAAAAGCATTTAAATAAAAACACTCCAGCGATCCAACACAATAAATATACAAGAATATTTTAAAGAACTACATTAGCTGCAAATGAGCTGTTCAATAGGTTTCACTAACGAACATGTTACCGAGATGAGACTTACTTTCACTTTGATTTCGGTGGAAAATGCATATAAATAACGCCTTTAAAAATACAATATTCCAGCCATTTAATTGTAAATACCCATTAGAAACACATCAAGACCTGAATTCAGCTGTTTGAGCGAATTTATTGAAACCCCTAAGCATTTCCTTCACCGCGTACAGATTGCTTTCAACGAGTTTACATGGATACGAATGACATAATTTGCACAAATTTGACCGCCTTTAAAATTACAATATTGCGGCGATTTAATTCAGTCCACCCATTAGAAAATATCAACAGCTAAATGCAGTTTTTTGTGACTATTTTTTTTTTTCATACAGAAAGCGCTGCATTCAGCAGTGTGTTAGACATGAGCTCCGAGATGTCCGACTGAGAATTATACATGACTGCACGTCTTTTAAAGGCATTTAAATAAAAACACTCCAGCGATTCAACACAATAAATATAGAAGAATATTTTAAAGACCTGCATTGGGTGCAAATGACGTTTTTCATAGGCTTAACTAACATGAGATGCACGGCTGCATTTATGTGTCTGTTAACAAAGACATCATTTGCACGTCTTTAAAAGGTATTTTAATACAAACACTCCGGCGATTCAACACAATAATAGTTCAGTCATATAATAAAAAGTTTAAATGCTTGCTTATTTCTGCTTTTCGGCTCAACCGCACGGCTACGCAACGCGGCTTTGAAGCAGGCGCTCATCACTTATTCCAGTATGGCAAGCCGTTTTAACCTAAAATACACATTAATCCACTATGGTGTTCTGGGCTGGCCCTTTTGCCCGAGGGCTGCCCGGTTTGCTTCTCCAAGCCAACATTTAAAGTTTGTCATCGAACTTTAGCTTCTAGTTATTATTCAACCTTCTTCTGAGACTAATTTTCTATACGCTACTCCTCCTAGGGCTTTAAGGCTACAAGCCCCAAACTCGGCGGAGCCCTGGGCCCTGGTCACGAAAGTGTTGCTATATCTTTTTGGAATGATCAGACTTACAGTTGATTTAATATTAATTTTTTTACATGAAAAATTTCTATAGGATTTCAATGGGCTGAGAAAAAATGCGCCATCTAGAGGCGCAATACCTCTCCACTGAAGAGGCGGGACTCAAACCTCTTACTTACAGTCACTCTGAAATCGGTGGAAATACAAATAAATACCGCCTTTAAAATTTAAATATTACAGCGATTTAATTGTAAATACCCATTAGAACACATCAACAGCTACATTCAGCTGTGAGCTGTTTTGTGTAAAAGTTAAACCGCTGTCTTTAGAGAGTGTGTTACAGATGAGCTTCACATCTCCGTCTGAGAATTATACATGACTGAACGTCTTTTAAAAGCATTTAAATAAAAACACTCCAGCGATTGTACACAATAAATATAGAATAATATTTTAAAGAACTACATTAGCTGCAAATGAGCTGTTCAATAGGTTTCACTAACGAACATGTTACCGAGCTGTGACTTAATTACTTTCACTTTGACTTCGGTGGAAAATGCATATAAATAACGCCTTTAAAATTACAATATTCCAGCCATTTAATTGTAAATACCCATTAGAACACATCAAGACCTGAATTCAGCTGTTTGAGCGAATTTATTCAAAACCCTAAGCATTTCCTTCACCGCATACAGGTTGCCTTCAACGAGTATACATGGAGACGAAAGACATAATTTGCACGGATTTGACCGCCTTTAAAATTACAATATTGCAGCGATTTAATTCAGTCCACCCATTAGAAAATATGAACAGCTAAATGCAGTTGTTTGTGAGTATTTTGTTTTCATACAGAGAGCGCTGTGTTCAGCAGTGTAGACATGAGCTCCGAGATGTCCGACTGACAATTATACATGACTGCACGTCTTTTAAAGGCATTTAAATACAAACACTCCAGCGATTGCACACAATAAATATAGAATAATATTTTAAAGAGCTGCATTGGGTGTAAATGAGCTATTTCAAACGTTTCACTAACGAACATCAGATGTATGGCTGCATTATCAGTCTGTCAACAAATACATCATTTGCACGTCTTTTAAAGGCATTTAAATAAAAACACTCCAGCGATTGCACACAATAAATATAGAAGAATATTTTAAAGACCTACATTGGGTGCAAATGACGTTTTTCATAGGCTTAACTAACATGAGATGCACGGCTGCATTTATGTGTCTGTTAACAAAGACATCATTTGCACGTCTTTTAAAGGTATTTTAATACAATCACTCCAGCGATTCAACACAATAATAGTACAGTCATATAATAAAAAGGTTAAATGCTTGCTTATTTCTGCTTTTCGCCTCAACCGCACAGCAACGCGTCGTGGCTTTGAAGCAGGCGCTGCACGAATCTTGTATGGCAAGCCGTTTTAACCTAAAATACATTAATCCACTATGGCAAGCTGTTTTAGCCTAAAATATACTAAGCATTACTTATCATAATCGCATTTTTACTAGCAACAATTCAATTACAGAGCTCTAAGTGTTCTGGGCTGGCCCTTTTGCCCGAAGGCTGCCCGGTTTGCTTCTCCAAGCCAACATTTAAAGTTTGTCATCGAACTTTAGCTTCTAGTTATGTTGGCTTGGAGAAGCCAACATATTGTTATGCTATTTAAACTTATTATTATTATTATTCTTATGACCTAAAGAAATTTCTGACAGCTACTCCTCCGAGGCCTTTGAAGCCACAAGGCCCAAACTTGGCAGAGACCTGGGCCCTTGTCCCGAAAGATATGCTATATCTATTTGGACTGATCAGATGTACAGCTGATTTATTATTAATTTTTGAATATGACAAATTTCCCAATGAATTACATGGGCTGAGAAAAAATGCGCCCTCTAACAGTAATACCTCTCGTCTGAAGAGGCGGGATTCAAACCTCTTACTTACAGTCACTCTGAAAACGGTGGAAATAGAAATAAATATTGCTTAAAAATGTAAATATTACAGCGATTTAACTCTAAATACCCATTAGAACATATCAACAGCTAAATTCAGTGGTTTGTGAGTATTTCTTGTAAAAGAAAGGCTCGCACCCGTCAGCGCTTATACAAGCCGTCGGCATGTACTCTCTCTGTATGTGCTCATAAACAACATAATTTGCACGAATTAGAACGCCTTTAAAATTAATATATTTCAGCGATTTATTTGTAAATACCCATTAGAACACATCAACAAATCAGCCTTTTGTGATCTGTTTTATTTTAAAGTTAAAGCACTGTCTTCAGCAAATGTGTTATACAGACGAGCTTTCACGGGTCGGAGCTAACTTACTCGACTGAGAATTATGACTGCACGTCTTTTAAAAGCATTTACATAAAAACACTCTAGCGATCCAACACAATAAATATAGAAGAATATTTTAAAGAACAACATTAGCTGCAAATGAGCTATTCAGTTTCACTAACGACCATGTTACCGAGCTGTGACCTATACTTTCACTTTGACTTCGGTGGAAAATGCATATAAATAACGCCTTTAAAATTACAATATTCCAGCCATTTAATTGTAAATACCCATTAGAACACATCAAGACCTGAATTCAGCTGTTTGAGCGAATTTATTCAAAACCCTAAGCATTTCCTTCACCGCGTACAGATTGCTTTCAACGAGTATACATGGAGAAGAACGACATAATTTGCACGAATTAGAACGCCTTTAAAATTAATATATTGCAGCGATTTAATTCAGTCCACCCATTAGAAAATATCAACAGCTAAATGCAGTTGTTTGTGAGCATTTTGTATTCATACAGAGAGCGATGTGTTTAGCAGTGTGTTAGACAGCTCCGAGATGTCCGACTGACAATTATACATGACTGCACGTCTTTTAAAGGCATTTAAATACAAACACTCCAGCGATTGCACACAATAAATATAGAAGAATATTTTAAAGACCTACATTGAGTGCAAATGACTTTTTTTCATAGGCTTAACTAACTAACATGAGATGCACGGCTGCATTTATGTGTCTGTTAACAAAGACATCATTTTCACTTCTTTTAAAGGTATTTTAATACAAACACTCCAGCGATTCAACACAATAATAGTACAGTGATATAATAAAAAGGTTAAATGCTTGAATATTTCTGCTTTTCGGCTCAACCGCACGGCAACGCGACGCGGCTTTGAAGCAGGCGCTCTTCGCATATTCCAGTATGGCAAGCTCTTTTAACCTAAAATCCACACACGATCCTCTATGGCAAGATGTTTTAGCCTAAAATAAACTAAGCATTTCTTGTCATACTGCCATTTTTACTATCAACAATTAAATTAGAGAGCTCTAAGGTGTTCTGGGCTGGCCCTTTTGCCCCAATGCTGTCCGGTTTGCTTCTCCAAGCCAACATTTAAAGTTTGTCATCGAACTTTAGCTTCTAGTTATTAAGTTGGCTTGAGAGAGCCAACTTACTGATATTCTATTTAAACTTATTATTATTAAGTTGGCTTGGGAAAGCCAACTTACTGATATTCTATTTAAACTTATTATTATTATTCTTCTTCTTCCTTGCCAAAATTTTCTGACTGTATCTCCTCCTAGAGCTTTAACTCTACAAACTCCAAACTCAGCCCAGATCTTCAAACTGTTCTAACTCGAGTTGCTATATCTTTTCTAACTAATCAGACTTACGGTTTTCCTAAAAATCCCGATTAAAACTGGGAAAAAAATCTCATTGACTTGCATTGATGGAATGTTCAAATGAGTCAAGACTTTTCAAACTCCAACTGTCAAAATTCAAATTTAAACTGCCAGAATCCTTTGAGACTCAATCAAGCTTCCCTTCTATGAACTATATTTCTAATCCATTCAAACTCATTCAAACTCATCTATCTTTCTATCTATCTAAGTCATGCTAACAGTATGCTAATCATGCTAAAATCAAGCTAGCGACTTGCTAGTCATGCTAAAATCATGCTAGCGACTTGCTAATCATGTTAAAATCATGCTATCAACTTGCTAGTCATGTTAAAATCATGCTAGCGACTTGCTAAAATCATGCTAGCGACTTGCTAGTCATGTTTAAATCATGCTAGTAACTTGCTAGTCATGCTAAAATCACGCTAGCGACTTGCTAATCATGTTAAAATCATGCTATCAACTTGCTAGTCATGTTAAAATCATGCTAGCGACTTGCTAAAATCATGCTAGCGACTTGCTAGTCATGTTTAAATCATGCTAGTAACTTGCTAGTCATGCTAAAATCATGCTAGTAACTTGCTAGTCATGCTAGAATCATCCCAAAATCATGCTAGTGACTTGCTAGTCATGCTAAAATCATGCTAGCGACTTGCTAGTCATGCTAAAATCATGCTAGCAACTTGCTAATCATGCTAAAATCATGCTAATGACTTGCTGATCATGCTAAAATCATGGTAGCAACTAGCTAATCATGCTAGCAACATGTTAAAAACATGCTAGGGCACCCTAGTAACCACATAGCAACACCATAGCAACCACCCCAGGCACCATAGAAACCGCATAGCAACACCTTAGCAACCACCCCGGGTACCCTAGCAACCGCATAGCAACACCTTAGCAACCACCCCGGGTACCTTAGCAACCGCATAGCAACACCTTAGCAACCACCCTGGGTACCATAGCAACACCCTAGCAACCAACACAGGCACCATAGCAACCGCATAGCAACACCTTAGCAACCACCCTGGGTACCTTAGCAACCGCATAGCAACACCCTAGCAACAACCCCAGGCACCATAGCAACCGCATAGCAACACCTTAGCAACCACCCCAGGCACCATAGCAACCGCATAGCAACACCCTAGCAACCACCACAGGCACCATAGCAACCGCATAGCAACACCTTAGCAACCACCCCGGGTACCTTAGCAACTGCATAGCAACACCCTAGCAACCACCCCAGGCACCATAGCAACCGCATAGCAACACCTTAGCAACCACCCTGGGTACCTTAGCAACCACATAGCAACACCCTAGCAACCACCCCGGGTACCTTAGCAACAGCATAGCAACACCCTAGCAACCACCCTGGGTACCTTAGCAACCACATAGCAACACCTTAGCAACCACCCCGGGTACCTTAGCAACCGCATAGCAACACCCTAGCAACCACCTCGGGTACCTTAGCAACCGCATAGTAATACCTTAGCAACCACCATGGGTACCTTAGCAACCGCATAGCAACACCTTAGCAACCGCCCCAGGTACCCTAGCAACCACGTAGCAACACGTTAGCAACCACCCTGAGCACCCTAGCAACCGCCTAGCAACACCTTAGCAACCACCCAGAGTACCCTACCAACCACATAGAAACACTTCAGCAACCACTCTAAGAACCTTAGCATCTAACTTGAAGCTTTTAAAATTACTTTAAACTTCAAACTATTTCAGACTGAAAACCATCAAACTTAAAGCTTTTCAAACTCTATCTATCTATCTATCTATCTATCTATCTATCTATCTATCTATCTATCTATCTATCTATCTATCTATCTATCTATCTATCTATCTATCTTCAAACTCTATCTATCTATCTATCTATCTATCTATCTATCTATCTATCTATCTATCTATCTATCTATCTATCTATCTATCTATCTATCTATCTATCTATCTATCTATCTTCAAGCTTTAAAACTGCTGAAAACTTCAAACTATTTCAGACTGAAAACAGTCAAACTTTTAAAACTTTTACAAACTTTAAAAACTATCTGGTCAGACTTTCTCAAGCCAACTTCAAAGTTTGTCTTGACGAACTTTTTTATCTAGTTATGTTGGCTTGGAGAAGCCAACATATTGTTATGCTATTTAAACTTATTATTAAGTTGGCTTGAGAGAGCCAACTTACTGATATTCTATTTAAACTTATTATTATGTTGGCTTGGAGAAGCCAACATATTGTTATGCTATTTAAACTTATTATTATTATGTTGGCTTGGAGAGCCAACATACTGTTATGCTATTTAAACTTATTATTATTATTATATGTTATTATTCTTATGACCTAAGAAAATTTCTGACAGCTACTCCTCCGAGGCCTTTGAAGCCACAAGGCCCAAACTTGGCAGAGACCTGGGCCCTTGTCCCGAAAGAGTTGCTATATCTATTTGGACTGATCAGATGTACAGTTGATTTATTATTAATTTTTGAAAATGACATATTTCCCAATTAATTACATGGGCTGAGAAAAAATGCGCCCTCTAGCAGTAATACCTCTCGACTGAAGAGGCGGGACTCAAACCTCTTACTTACAGTCACTCTGAAATCGGTGGAAATACAAATAAATATCACCTTAAAAACTTAATTATTACAGCGATTTAACTCTAAATACCCATTACAACACATCAACAGCTAAATCAGTTTGTGATCTGTTTTATTTCAAAGTTGAAGCTGTCTTCAGCAAATGTGTTACACAGACGAGCTTCACGGTTCGGAGCTAACTTACCCGACTAAGAATTATACATGACTGAACGTCTTTTAAAAGCATTTAAATAAAAACACTCCAGCGATTGTACACAATAAATATAGAAGAATATTTTAAAGAGCCGCATTGAATGCAAATGACCTGTTTCAAAGGTTTTTAATAACGAACATGAGATGTACGGCTGCATATCCGTCTGTGTCAACAAATGATTCATTTGCACGTCTTTTAAAGGTAATCAAATAAAAAAATTCCAGCGATTGCACACAATAAATATAGAAGAATATTTTAAAGAGCTGCATTGAGTGCAAATGAGCTGTTTCATAGATTTAACTAACATTGGATGCACTGCTCAGTTCTTCGTCTGCATCATCAAAGACATCATGTGCACGTCTTTTAAAGGTATTTAATTACAAACACTCCAGCGATTAAACACAATAAATATAGAATATTTTAAAGAGCTACATTGGGTGTAAATGAGCTATTTCAAACGTTTCTCTAACGAACATCAGATGTATGGCTTTATTATCAGTCTGTCAACAAATACATCATTTGCACGTCTTTTAAAGGCATTTAAATAAAAACACTCCAGCGATTGCACACAATAAATATAGAAGAATATTTTAAAGACCTACATTGGGTGCAAATGACGTTTTTCATAGGCTTAACTAACTAACATGAGATGCACGGCTGCATTTATGTGTCTGTTAACAAAGACATCAAATTTGCACGTCTTTTAAAGGTATTTTAATACAAACACTCCAGCGATTCAACACAATAACAGTACAATCATATAATAAAAAGGTTAAATGCTTGCTTATTTCTGCTTTTCACCTCAACCGCACAGCAACGCGTCGTGGCTTTGAAGCAGGCGCTGCACGAATCTTAAGATATGGCAAGCCGTTTTAACCTAAAATCCACACACAATCCTCTATGGCAAGCTGTTTTAGCCTAAAATATACTAAGCATTTCTTGTCGTACTGCCATTTTTGCTAGCAACAATTCCATTAGAGAGTTCTAAGTGTTCTGGGCTGGCCCTTTTGCCCCAAGGCTGCCCGGTTTGGCTCTCCAAGCCAACATTTAAAGTTTGTCATCGAACTTTAGCTTCTAGTTATTATTATTCTTATGACCTAAAGAAATTTCTGACAGCTACTCCTCCGAGGCCTTTGAAGCCACAAGGCCCAAACTTGGCAGAGACCTGGGCCCTTGTCCCGAAAGAGTTGCTATATCTATTTGGACTGATCAGATGTACAGTTGATTTATTATAAATTTTTGAATATGACAAATTTCCCAATGAAATACATGGGCTGAGAAAAAATGCGCCCTCTAACAGTAATACCTCTCGACTGAAGAGGCGGGACTCAAACCTCTTACTTACAGTCACTCTGAAATCGGTGGAAATAAAAATAAATACCGCCTTAAAAATTTAAATATTACAGCGATTTAACTCTAAAAACCCATTAGAACATATCAACAGCTAAATTCAGTGGTTTGTGAGTAGTTCTTGTAAAAGAAAAGCTCGCACCCTTCAGCGAGTATAGAAGCCGTCAGCACGAACTCTCTCTGTATGTGCTCATAAACAACATAACTTGCACGAATTAGAACGCCTTTAAAATTAATATATTTCAGCGATTTATTTGTAAATACCCATTAGAACACATCAACAAATCAGCCTTTTGTGATCTGTTTTATTTCAAAGTTAAAGCACTGTCTTCAGCAAATGTGTTATACAGACAAGCTTTCAGGCTCGGAGCTAACTTACTCGACTGAGAATTAAACATGACTGCACGTCTTTTAAAAGCATTTAAATAAAAACACTCCAGCGATCCAACACAATCAATATACAAGAATATTTTAAAGAACTACATTAGCTGCAAATGAGCTTTTCAATACGTTTCACTAACGAACATGTTACCGAGCTGTGACTTACTTTCACTTTGAATTTGGTGGAAAATGCATATAAATAATGCCTTTAAAATTACAATATTCCAGCCATTCAATTGTAAATACCCATTAGAACACATCAAGACCTGAATTCAGCTGTTTGAGCGAATTTATTGAAAACCCTAAGCAATTCCTTCACCGCGTACAGATTGCTTTCAACGAGTATACATGGAGACGAACGACATAATTTGCACGAATTAGAACGCCTTTAAAATTACAATATTGCAGCGATTTAATTCAGTCCACCCATTAGAAAATATCAACAGCTAAATGCAGTTGTTGCATTTTGTTTTTTCATACAGAGAGCGCTGCATTGTGTTAGACATGAGCTCCGAGATGTCCGACTGAGAATTATACATGACTGCACGTCTTTTAAAGGCATTTAAATAAAAACACTCCAGCGATTCAACACAATAAATATAGAAGAATATTTTAAAGACCTGCATTGGGTGCAAATTACTTTTTTCATAGGCTTAACTAACTAACATGAGATGCACTGCTCAGTCTTCATCTTCATCATCAAAGACATCATTTGCACGTCTTTTAAAGGTATTTAAATACAAACACTCCAGCGATTAAACACAATTATTGTAGAGTAATATATTACACAGCTTAAATGCTTGCTTATTTCTGCTTTTAGGCTCAACCGCACAGCAACGCTTTCAAGCACGCGCTGCACACTTGTTGTATGGCAAGCCGTTTTAACCTAAAATACACATAAATCCACTATGGCAAGCTGTTTTAACCTAAAATATACTAAGCATTACTTATCGTAATAGCATTTTTACTAGCAACAATTCAATCAGAGAGCTCTAAGTGTTCTGGGCTGGACCTTTTGCCCGAAGGCTGCCCGGTTTGCTTCTCCAAGCCAACATTTAAAGTTTGTCATCGAACTTTAGCTTCTAGTTATGTTGGCTTGGAGAGCCAACATACTGTTATGCTATTTAAACTTATTATTATTATTATTCTTATGACCTACAGAAATTTCTGACAGCTACTCCTCCGAGGCCTTTGAAGCCACAAGGCCCAAACTTGGCAGAGACCTGGGCCCTTGTCCCGAAAGAGTTGCTATATCTATTTGGACTGATCAGACGTACAGTTGATTTATTATTAATTTTTGAATATGACAAATTTCCCAATGAATTACATGGGCTGAGAAAAAATGCGCCCTCTAACAGTAATACCTCTCGACTGAAGAGGCGGGACTCAAGCCTTACTTACAGTCACTCTGAAATCCGTGGAAATACAAATAAATATCGCCTTAAAAATGTCATTATTACAGCGATTTAACTCTAAATACCCATTAGAACATATCAACAGCTAAATTCAGTGGTTTGTGAGTAGTTCTTGTAAAAGAAAAGCTCGCACCCTTCAGCGCTTATACAAGCCGTCAGCACTAGGCTACTCTCTCTCTACATGTGCTCACAAACAACATAAATTGCACGAATTAGAACGCCTTTAAAATAAATATATTTCAGCGATTTGTTTGTAAATACCCATTAGAACACATCAACAAATCAGCCTTTTGTGATCTGTTTTATTTCAAAGTTAAAGCACTGTCTTCAGCAAATGTGTTATACAGACGAGCTTTCACGGATCGGAGCTAACTTACCCGACTGAGAATTAAACATGACTGCACGTCTTTTAAAAGCATTTAAATAAAAACACTCCAGCAATCCAACACAATAAATATACAAGAATATTTTAAAGAACTACATTAGCTGCAAATGAGCTGTTCAATAGGTTTCACTAACGAACATGTTACCGAGCTGTGACTTACTTTCACTTTGATTTCGGTGGAAAATGCATATAAATAACGCCTTTAAAATTACAATACTCCAGCCATTTAATTGTAAATACCCATTAAAACACATCAAGACCTGAATTCAGCTGTTTGAGCGAATTTATTGAAACCCCTAAGCATTTCCTTCACCGCGTACAGATTGCTTTCAAAGAGTTTACATGGAGACGAACGACATAATTTGCACGAATTAGAACGCCTTTAAAATTACAATATTGCAGCGATTTAATTCATTCCACCCATTAGAAAATATCAACAGCTAAATGCAGTTGTTTGCGAGCATTTTGTTTTCATACAGAGATCGCTGCGTACAGCAGTGTGTTAGACATGAGCTCCGAGATGTCCGACTGACAATTATACATGACTGCACGTCTTTTAAAGGCATTTAAATAAAAACACTCCAGCGATTCAACACAATAAATATAGAAGAATATTTTAAAGACCTACATTGGGTGCAAATGACTTTTTTCATAGGCTTAACAAACTAACATGAGATGCTGCATTTATGTGTCTGTTAACAAAGACATCATTTGCACGTCTTTTAAAGGTATTTTAATACAAACACTCCAGCGATTCAACACAATAATAGTACAGTCATATAATAAAAAGTTTAAATGCTTGCTTATTTCTGCTTTTCGGCTCAAGCGCACGGCAACGCGACGCGGCTTTGAAGCAGGCGCTCATCACATATTCCAGTATGGCAAGCCGTTTTAACCTAAAATACACATTAATCCACTATGGCAAGCTGTTTTAGCCTAAAATATACTAAGCATTACTTATAGCATTTTTACTAGCAACAATTCAATTACAGAGCTCTAAGTGTTCTGGGCTGGCCTTTTTGCCCGAAGGCTGCCCAATTCGGCTCTCCAAGCCAACATTTAAAGTTTGTCATCGAACTTTAGCTTCTAGTTATTATTATTATTATTCTTCTGAGACTAAAATTTTCTGACTGCTACTCCTCCTAGAGCTTTAACTCTACAAACTCCAAACTCAGCCCAGATCTTCATACTGGTCTAACTCGAGTTGCTATATCTTTTCTAACTAATCGGACTTACGGTTTTCCTAAAAATCCCGATTAAAACTGGGAATAAAATCTCATTGACTTACATTGACGGAATGTTCAAACTCCAACTGTCAAAATTTAAATTTAAACTGCCAGAATCCTTTGAGACTCAATCAGGCTTCCCTTCTATCTACTATTTCTAATCCGATCAAACTCATTTAAACTCATCTATCTATCTATCTATCTATCTATCTATCTATCTATCTATCTATCTATCTATCTATCTATCTATCTATCTATCTATCTATCTATCTATAAATCTATCTATCTATGAATCTGTCTATCTATAAATCTATCCATCTATTAATCTGTCTATCTATAAATCTATCCATCTATTAATCTATCTATCTATAAATCTATCCATCTATAAATCTATCCATCTATTAATCTGTCTATCTATAAATCTATCCATCTATTAATCTATCTATCTATAAATCTGTCTATCTATTAATTTATCTACCTATAAATCTGTCTATCTATAAATCTGTCTATCTATTAATCTATCCATCTATTAATCTGTCTATCTATAAATCTATATCTATAAATCTGTCTATCTATTAATCTATCCATCTATAAATCTGTCTATCTATTAATCTATCCATCTTTTAATCTGTCTATCTATAAATCTATCTATCTATAAATCTATATCTATAAATCTATATATATATTAATCTATCCATCTATTAATCTGTCTATCTATAAATCTATATCTATAAATCTGTCTATCTATAAATCTATATCTATTAATCTGTCTATCTATAAATCTATATCTATAAATCTGTCTATCTATTAATCTGTCCATCTATAAATCTATATATCTATAAATCTATCTATCTATCTATCTATCTATCTATCTATCTATCTATCTATCTATCTATCTATCTATCTATCTATCTATCTATCTATCTATTAATCTGTTTATCTATAAATCTATCTATTAATATGTCTATCTCTCCATCTAAATCATGCTAACAATATGCTAATCATGCTAAAATCATGCTAGTGACTTGCTAGTAATGTTAAAATCATGCTAGCGACTTGCTAGTAATGCTAAAATCATGCTAGCTACTTGCTAGTCATGCTAAAATCATGCTAGCGACTTGCTAGTCATGCTAAAATCATGCTAGCGACTTTGCTAGTCATGTTAAAATAATGCAAGCGACTTGCTAGTCATGCTAAAATCATGCTAGCGACTTGCTAGTAATGCTAAAATCATGCTAGTGACTTGCTAGTAATGCTAAAATCATGCTAGCGACCTTGCTAGTCAGGCTAAAATCATGCTAGCGACTTGCTAGTCATGCTAAAATCATGCTAGCGACTTGCTAATCATGTTAAAATCATGCTAGTGACTTGCTAGTCTTGCTAAAATCATGCCAGCAACATGCTAGTAACCACCCTGGGTAACCTAGTAACCGCATAGCAACACCTTAGCAACCACCTCAGGTACCTTAGCAACCGCATAGCAACACCTTAGAAACCACCCCGGGTACCTTAGCAACCGCATAGCAACACCTTAGCAACCACCATTGGTACCTTAGCAACCACATAGCAACACCTTAGCAACCACCCCGGGTACCTTAGCAACCGAATAGCAACACCCTAGCAACCACCCCAGGTACCCTAGCAACCGCATAGCAACACCTTAGCAACCACCCCGGGTACCCTAGCAACCGCATAGCAACACCTTAGCAACCACATAGCAACACCTTAGCAACCACCCCGGGTACCTTAGCAACCGAATAGCAACACCCTAGCAACCACCCCAGACACCATAGCTATCTATCTATCTATCTATCTATCTATCTATCTATCTATCTATCTATCTATCTATCTATCTATCTATCTATCTATCTATCTATCTTCAATCTTTAAAACTGCTAAAAACTTTAAACTATTTCAGACTGAAACCCATCAAACTTAAAACTTTTTACACTTTTTAAACTTTTACTACTTTTTAAAGCTTTCAAAACTTCTTTAAACTTTAAGGCAAAGCTTTCTCAAGCCAACTTAAAGTTTGTCTCGACGAACTTTTTTATCTAGTTATGTTGGCTTGGAGAAGCCAACATATTGTTATGCTATTTAAACTTATTATTATTATTATTATTATTATTATATTTTATTATTCTTATGACCAAAAGAAATTTCTGACAGCTACTCCTCCGAGGCCTTTGAAGCCACAAGGCCCAAACTTGGCAGAGACCTGGGCCCTTGTCCCGAAAGAGTTGCTATATCTATTTGGACTGATCAGATGTACAGTTGATTTATTATTAATTTTTGAATATGACAAATTTCCCAATGAATTACATGGGCTGAGAAAAAATGCGCCCTCTAACAGTAATACCTCTCGACTGAAGAGGCGGGATTCAAACCTCTTACTTACAGTCACTCTGAAAACGGTGGAATTAGAAATAAATACCGCCTTAAAAATGTAAATATTACAGCGATTTAACTCTAAATACCCATTAGAACATATCAACAGCTAAATTCAGTGGTTTGTGAGTATTTCTTGTAAAAGAAATGCTCGCACCCGTCAGCGCTTATACAAGCCGTCGGCATGTACTCTCTCTATGTGCTCATAAACAACATAATTTGCACGAATTAGAACGCCTTTAAAATTAATATATTTCAGCGATTTATTTGTAAATACCCATTAGAACACATCAACAAATCAGCCTTTTGTGATCTGTTTTATTTCAAAGTTAAAGCACTGTCTTCAGCAAATGTGTTATACAGACGAGCTTTCACGGGTCGGAGCTAACTTACTCGACTGAGAATTATGACTGCACGTCTTTTAAAAGCATTTAAATAAAAACACTCTAGCGATCCAACACAATAAATATAGAAGCATATTTTAAAGAACAACATTAGCTGCAAATGAGCTATTCAGTAGGTTTCACTAACGAACATGTTACCGAGCTGTGACCTATACTTTCACTTTGACTTCGGTGGAAAATGCATATAAATAACGCCTTTAAAATTACAATTTTCCAGCCATTTAATTGTAAATACCCATTAGAACACATCAAGACCTGAATTCAGCTGTTTGAGCGAATTTATTGAAACCCCTAAGCATTTCCTTCACCGCATACAGGTTGCCTTAAACGAGTATACATGGAGATGAACGACATAATTTGCACGAATTTGACCGCCTTTAAAATTACAATATTGCAGCGATTTAATTCAGTCCACCCATTAGAAAATATCAACAGCTAAATGCAGTTGTTTGTGAGCTTTTTTTTCATACAGAGAGTGATGTGTTTAGCAGTGTGTTAGACATGAGCTCCGAGATGTCCGACTGACAATTATACATGACTGCACGTCTTTTAAAGGCATTTAAATACAAACACTCCAGCGATTGCACACGATAAATATAGAAGAATATTTTAAAGACCTACATTGAGTGCAAATGACTTTTTTCACTGGCTTAACTAACTAACATTGAATGCACTGCTCAGTCTTCATCTGCATCAAAGACATAATTTGCACGTCTTTTAAAGGTATTTAAATACAAACACTCCAGCGATTAAACACAATAATAGTAAAGTAATATATTACACAGCTTAAATGCTTGCTTATTTCTGCTTTTAGGCTCAACCGCACAGCAACGCTTTCAAGCACGCGCTGCACACTTGTTGTATGGCAAGCCGTTTTAACCTAAAATACACATAAATCCTCTATGGCAAGCTGTTTAGCCTAAAATATACTAAGCATTACTTATCGTAATAGCATTTTTACTAGCAACAATTCAATCAGAGAGCTCTAAGTGTTCTGGGCTGGCCCTTTTGCCCGAAGGCTGCCCGGTTTGCTTCTCCAAGCCAACATTTAAAGTTTGTCATCGAACTTTAGCTTCTAGTTATATTTTATTATTCTTATGACCTAAAGGAATTTCTGACAGCTACTCCTCCGAGGCCTTTGAAGCCACAAGGCCCAAACTTGGCAGAGACCTGGGCCCTTGTCCCGAAAGAGTTGCTATATCTATTTGGACTGATCAGATGTACAGTTGATTTATTATTAATTTTTGAAAATGACAAATTTCCCAATGAATTACATGGGCTGAGAAAAAATGCGCCCTCTAACAGTAATACCTCTCGACTGAAGAGGCGGGACTCAAACCTCTTACTTACAGTCACTCTGAAATCGGTGGAAATACAAATAAATATCGCCTTAAAAATGTAAATATTACCGTGATTTAACTCTAAAAACCCATTAGAACATATCAACAGCTAAATTCAGTGGTTTGTGAGTAACGTTAGTTCTTGTAAAAGAAAAGCTTGCACCCTTCAGCGAGTATACATACATGCCGTCAGCACGAACTCTCTCTGTATGTGCTCATAAACAACATAACTTGCTCGAATTAGAACGCCTTTAAAATTAATATATTTCAGCGATTTATTTGTAAATACCCATTAGAACACATCAACAAATCAGCCTTTTGTGATCTGTTTTATTTCAAAGTTAAAGCACTGTCTTCAGCAAATGTGTTATACAGACGAGCTTTCAGGCTCGGAGCTAACTTACCCGACTGAGAATTATGACTGCACGTCTTTTAAAAGCATTTAAATAAAAACACTCCAGCGATCCAACACAATAAATATACAAGAATATTTTAAAGAACTACATTAGCTGCAAATGAGCTTTTCAGTTTCACTAACGACCATGTTACCGAGATGTGACTTACTTTCACTTTGAACTCGGTGGAAAATGCATATAAATAATGCCTTTAAAATTACAATATTCCAGCCATTTAATTGTAAATACCCATTAGAACACATCAAGACCTGAATTCAGCTGTTTGAGCGAATTTATTGAAAACCCTAAGCATTTCCTTCACCGCGTACAGATTGCTTTCAACGAGTATACATGGAGACGAACGACATAATTTGCACGAATTAGAACGCCTTTAAAATTACAATATTGCAGCGATTTAATTTAGTCCACCCATTAGAAAATATCAACAGCTAAATGCAGTTGTTTGTGAGCATTTTGTTTTCATACAGAGAGCGCTGCGTTCAGCAGTGTGTTAGACATGAGCTCCGAGATGTCCGACTGAGAATTATACATGACTGCACGTCTTTTAAAGGCATTTAAATAAAAACACTCCAGCGATTCAACACAATAAATATAGAAGAATATTTTAAAGACCTGCATTGGGTGCAAATTACTTTTTTCATAGGCTTAACTAACTAACATGAGATGCACTGCTCAGTCTTCATCTGCATCATCAAAGACATCATTTGCACGTCTTTTAAAGGTATTTAAATACAAACACTCCAGCGATTAAACACAATAATAGTAGAGTAATATATTACACAGCTTAAATGCTTGCTTATTAATGCTTTTAGGCTCAACCGCACAGCAACGCTTTCAAGCACGCGCTGCACACTTGTTGTATGGCAAGCCGTTTTAACCTAAAATACACATAAATCCACTATGGCAAGCTGTTTTAACCTAAAATATACTAAGCATTACTTATCGTAATAGCATTTTTACTAGCAACAATTCAATCAGAGAGCTCTAAGTGTTCTGGGCTGGACCTTTTGCCCGAAGGCTGCACGGTTTGCTTCTCCAAGCCAACATTTAAAGTTTGTCATCGAACTTTAGCTTCTAGTTATGTTGGCTTGGAGAAGCCAACATATTGTTATGCTATTTAAACTTATTATTATATTTTATTATTCTTATGACCTAAAGGAATTTCTGACAGCTACTCCTCCGAGGCCTTTGAAGCCACAAGGCCCAAACTTGGCAGAGACCTGGGCCCTTGTCCCGAAAGAGTTGCTATATCTATTTGGACTGATCAGATGTACAGTTGATTTATTATTAATTTTTGAATATGACAAATTTCCCAATGAATTACATGGGCTGAGAAAAAATGCGCCCTCTAACAGTAATACCTCTTGACTGAAGAGGCGGGACTCAAAGCTCTTACTTACAGTCACTCTGAAAACGGTGGAAATACAAATAAATACCGCCTTAAAAATGTAAATATTACAGCGATTTAACTCTAAATACCCATTAGAACATATCAACAGCTAAATTCAGTGGTTTGTGAGTAGTTCTTGTAAAAGAAAAGATCGCACCCTTCAGCACTTATACAAGCCGTAAGCACTCTCTCTCTCTCGACATGTGCTCACAAACAACATAAATTGCACGAATTAGAACGCCTTTAATATAAATATATTTCAGCGATTTGTTTGTAAATACCCATTAGAACACATCAACAAATCAGCCTTTTGTGATATGTTTTATTTCAAAGTTAAAGCACTGTCTTCAGCAAATGTGTTATACAGACAAGCTTTCACGGATCGGAGCTAACCTGACTGAGAATTATACATGACTGCACGTCTTTTAAAAGCATTTAAATAAAAACACTCCAGCGATCCAACACAATAAATATACAAGAATATTTTAAAGAACTACATTAGCTGCAAATGAGCTGTTCAATAGGTTTCACTAACGAACATGTTACCGAGCTGAGACTTACTTTCACTTTGATTTCGGTGGAAAATGCATATAAATAACGCCTTTAAAATTACAATACTCCAGCCATTTAATTGTAAATACCCATTAGAAACACATCAAGACCTGAATTCAGCTGTTTGAGCGAATTTATTGAAACCCCTAAGCATTTCCTTCACCGCGTACAGATTGCTTTCAACGAGTTTACATGGAGAGGAACGACATAATTTGCACAAATTTGACCGCCTTTAAAATTATAATATTGCAGCGATTTAATTCAGTCCACCCATTACAAAATATCAACAGCTAAATGCAGTTGTTTGTGACTATTTTTTTTTTTTCATACAGAAAGCGCTGCATTCAGCAGTGTGTTAGACATGATGAGCTCCGAGATGTCCGACTGAGAATTATAAATGACTGCACGTCTTTTAAAGGCATTTAAATAAAAACACTCCAGCGATTCAACACAATAAATATAGAAGAATATTTTAAAGACCTGCATTGGGTGAAAATGACGTTTTTCATAGGCTTAACTAACATGAGATGCACGGCTGCATTTATGTGTCTGTTAACAAAGACATCATTTGCACGTCTTTTAAAGGTATTTTAATACAAACACTCCGGCGATTCAACACAATAATAGTTCAGTCATATAATAAAAAGTTTAAATGCTTGCTTATTTCTGCTTTTCGGCTCAACCGCACGGCAACGCGACGCGGCTTTGAAGCAGGCGCTCATCACTTATTCCAGTATGGCAAGCCGTTTTAACCTAAAATACACATATTAATCCACTATGGTGTTCTGGGCTGGCCCTTTTACCCGAAGGCTGCCAGGTTTGCTTCTCCAAGCCAACATTTAAAGTTTGTCATCGAACTTTAGCTTCTAGTTATTATGTTGGCTTGGAGAAGCCAACATATTGTTATGCTATTTAAACTTATTATTATTCAACCTTCTTCTGAGACTAATTTTCTATACGCTACTCCTCCTAGAGCTTTAAGGCTACAAGCCCCAAACTCGGCTGAGCCCTGGGCCCTGGTCACCAAAGTGTTGCTATATCTTTTTGGAATGATCAGACTTACAGTTGATTTAATATTAATTTTTTTACATGAAAAATTTCTATAGGATTTCAATGGGCTGAGAAAAAATGCGCCATCTAGAGGCGCAATACCTCTCCACTGAAGAGGCGGGACTCAAGCCTCTTGCTTACAGTCACTCTGAAATCGGTGGAAATACAAATAAATACGGCTTTTTAAAATGTAAATATTACAGCGATTTAACTCTAAATACCCATTAGAACACATCAACAGCTTAATTCAGTGGTTTGTGAGCAGTTCTTGTAAAAGAAAAGCTTGCACCCTTCAGCGAGTACAAGCCGTCAGCACGAACTCTCTCTGTATGTGCTCATAAACAACATAAATTGCACGAATTAGAGTGCCTTTAAAATTTATATATTTCAGCGATTTATTTGTAAATACCCATTAGAACACATCAACAAATCAGCCTTTTGTGATCTGTTTTATTTCAAAGTTAAGTTAGCTCCGAACCGTGAAGCTCATCTGTATAACACACATTTGCTGAAGACTGCTTTAACGTTACCCGACTGAGAATTATACATGACTGCACGTCTTTTAAAAGCATTTAAATAAAAACACTCCAGCGATCCAACACAATAAATATACAAGAATATTTTAAAGAACAACATTAGCTGCAAATGAGCTATTCAATAGGTTTCACTAACGAACATGTTCCCAAGCTGTGACGCACTTTCACTTTGACTTCGGTGGAAAATGCATATAAATAACGCCTTTAAAATTACAATATTCCAGTCATTTAATTTTAAATACCCATTAGAACACATCAAGACCTGAATTCAGCTGTTTGAGCGAATTTATTCAAAACCCTAAGCATTTCCTTCACCGCGTACAGATTGCTTTCAACGAGTATAATGGAGACGAACGATATCATTTGGACGAATTAGAACGCCTTTAAAATTACAATATTGCAGCGATTTAATTCATTCCACCCATTAGAAAATATCAACAGCTAAATGTAGTTGTTTGTGAGTATTTTTTTTCCATACAGAGAGCGCTGTGTTCAGCAGTGTAGACATGAGCTCCGAGATGTCTGTCTGAGAATTATACATGACTGCACGTCTTTTAAAGGCATGTAAATACAAACACTCCAGCGATTGCACACAATAAATATAGAAGAATATTTTAAAGACCTGCATTGGGTGCAAATGACTTTTTTCATAGGCTTAACTAACTAACAGGAGATGCACGGCTGCATTTATGTGTCTGTTAACAAAGACATCATTTGCACGTCTTTTAAAGGTATTTAAATTCAAACACTCCAGCGATTAAACACAATAATAGTAGAGTAATATACTACACAGCTTAAATGCTTGCTTATTTCTGCTTTTAGGCTCAACTGCACAGCAAGGCGTCGTGGCTTTCAAGCACCCGCTGCACACTTGTTGTATGGCAAGCCGGATTAACCTAAAATACACATAAATCCTCTATGGCAAGCTGTTTAGCCTAAAATATACTAAGCATTACTTATCGTAATAGCATTTTTACTAGCAACAATTCAATCAGAGAGCTCTAAGTGTTCTGGGCTGGCCCTTTTGCACGAAGGCTGCCCGGTTTGCTTCTCCAAGCCAACATTTAAAGTTTGTCATCGAACTTTATCTTCTAGTTAGGGGTTCGAGTGCGTAGCACTGAAACCCTATTGTTTTTGTTAGGATTTTTATTATTAGGGGTTCGAGTGCGTAGCACTGAATCCCTATTGTTTTTGTTAGGATTTTTATTATTATTAGGGGTTCGAGTGCGTAGCACTGAATCCCTATTGTTTTTGTTAGGATTTTTATTATTAGGGGTTCGAGTGCGTAGCACTGAATCCCTATTGTTTTTGTTAGGATTTTTATTATTATTATTATTATTATTATTATTATTTTTCTGCCGTAAAACTGAACGGGCAGCCCAAACCGTAAGGCCTAGAGACTTGAAACTTGGTCAGATGATAGAGCAAAAATCGAGGAGAACCTCACAAAGAATCAGCCCAATCGGACCATAGGTGGCGCTATAGCGAACAGAAACGCGAAACCTATCATAACTCCTAAACCGTTTGTCCTAGACTCAAGTGTCTTATATCACTGGAATCCTTGGCTCAATCAAAACAAAATGGCTATCTCCGATTTCATTTCCGGTATGCAAATTTTTCCGCCATTTTGAAATTTGTCCAAAACCTACTTTTGCGAACTAGTCCTAGGTTTTTCGCCCGATCGGAACCAAACCAGTGCAGAAATATTCTCTGGACACTGAATATCAATAATTATCAAAAAAAAGTTGAACTTTTGACTCACGGTCGCAAAGGGCCACAAAAACGTTCGAAAGTGACGGGGCCACTTTTACTAAAATGGCTATAACTTTTGAATGGAATGAGATATCTTCACCAAACTCGACACACACGTGTATAAGCTGAATCTTTGGTCAAATCAAAAAAATTGCGGAGCTTGTCCACTTGGTGGCGCTATAAGGCGGAGAAGACATATAAACAGCTATAAATACACAGCCGTTAGTCCGATCGACTTGAAAATTGGTATGCAGTGTCTTGGGCCAAAGGGCCACAAGTATCTATGAGGACATTGGCGTATCTCAAAAAACATGGCCGCCATTGGCAATTGAACTTTGAGCACCTATTTGACAAGGTTAACGGAGGTCAATCAGAACGAAACTCGGTGAGCATGTTCGACTCACGGCCCTAAAGGTCTGCAAGAATTTTGAAAGAAATCGGCCACTAGTTGGCGCTAACGAGTTTTTTGGCTCTGTAATCGCGCGGCGTTTCACACATCCACACAATATGCATATCATTTGATAGATCTCCTCATGCCGAGAAAAATTGCTTCAAGAACCATTGCTGTCAATCAAATCATTCATTAATTATTCACACATTTGTTAAAAACCTACTTTTGCGAACTAGTCCTAGGTTTTTCGCCCGATCTGGATCAAACCACTGCAGTAATATTCTCTGGACTGTCTAGATCAATAATTATCAAAAAAATGTTGAATTTTGTCCTTTGGTTGGCTATAATGGCCCAATTTAGAAAAGGGGGTGTGACCACACATACTCAAAAGCCTATTAAAACTAAACAAAAACTCAAAACTTTACAAAAATGGGTGTCAACATGTAGCAGGTGACCCTCAACAAGCATGCAAAGATTCATGACGATCAGACCATAGGTGGCGCTATAACAGTTAAAAAGGTGTCAAAAACATGATATTTCTATTGAATATAGACCTAAAAACCCAATTAAACGTCAATATCTTCACATATACACTATATCTTCATATCACATGATAGATCTCCTCATTCTGAACAACTTTGCCTCTTGGACCAATGTTGTCAATCAAACTGTTCTTTTAATACGTGAAATAAATATAAAAACATACTTTGATGAACTCGTCCTGGGTTTTCAACCCATACTCAATAAAATCAGTGCAGTACAATTCTCCAGACTCTCTTAGTCAATAATTATCAAAAAAATGTTGAAGATTTGCTTTTGGACAGCTATAACAGAGCCATTTCATAATATGTTTTTATCTAGTGTAGATTAAAGTCTACAAATACTAAAATAAAACAAAAATTCACAAACCTAAGTAAAATTATGAATCATATGATTCAAAACAAGCATATGTTTATGGACACTGGGCAAAAAAAGGCAATTTAATAGTTATAAAGCTTACAAACAATGTACCTCTATTTCAATAAAATTACAACTATAGCCACTAGATGGCAGTAGAATACCACTAATGGGCTTACACATGTTAATAGAACAGTGCTTTGTAGGGTTTAATGGCTTTATGTAGTTTTGAATTTATATGTTAGTGATACTAAATCACTGTTATAACTTTTCAAATCACATTTAGCCAAAGTTTAAAACTTAATTTATACAGATATATCATGTTTGACAATTACACATGATTATGATTACAGTGAAACATGACAATGATATATCAAATCTTAAAAACGCAAGTTTTAAGCATTTTGTTACTTATTTATTATACAAATCTCTTATGTGCAACAAAATATGTGTGCATCTGTCTGTGTGTGATCATGCTTAATGAACATAACAGTTTAACCATTTCATTTCAAAGTAAGTTTCTGTTTGTGAGTGTACTCTTCATCATGGATATGTTCTGGTGTCCGCCATCAATTTCATGTTGGCCTACACCCTACCAGTGTAGAAGCCATAAAGGCCTTAAATACTCGAACCCCGTTAATTGCTGCTTGCAGCTATATTTAGGGGTTCGAGTGCGTAGCACTGAATCCCTATTGTTTTTGTTAGGATTTTTATTATTATTATTAGGGGTTCGAGTGCGTAGCACTGAATCCCTATTGTAATTGTTAAGGTTTTTATTATTATTATTATTATTTTTCTGCCGTAAAACTGAACGTGCAGCCCAAACCGTAAGTGCTAGAGACTTGAAACTTGGTCAGATGATAGAGCAAAAATCGAGGAGAACCTCACAAAGAATCAGCCCAATCGGACCATAGGTGGCGCTATAGCGACCAAAAACGCGAAAGTCATCATAACTCCCAAACCGTGTGTCGTAGACTCAAAAAAATTACATTTTTGGAATCCCTGGGTCTAGACAATTGTCAAATACTCATCTGTGATTTGGGGTCCCGGAGGCCCCGTTTTCCCATAAACTTGAGTTATGTCCAAAACCTACTTTTGCGAACTAGTCCTAGGTTTTTCGCCCGATCGGAACCAAACCAGTGCAGGAATATTCTCTGGACACTGAATATCAATAATTATCAAAAAAAAGTTGAATTTTTCACTCACGGTCGCAAAGGGCCACCAAAACGTTCGAAAGTGAGGGGCCACTTTTACTAAAATGGCTATAACTTTTGATAGGAATGAGATATCTTCACCAAACTCGGTACACATGTGTACAAGCTTAATCTTTGGTCAAATCAAAAAAAATGCGGAGCTTGAACACTTGGTGGCGCTATAAATCGGAAAAAACTTATTATTGACTATAAATACACAGCCATTAGTCCGATTGACTTGAAAATTGGTATGCAGTGACTTGGACCAAAGGGGCACAAGTGTCTATGAGGACATTGGCGTATCTCAAAAAACATGACCGCCATTGGCCAATGAAGTTTGAGCACCTATTTGACAAGGTTAACGGAGGTCAATCGGAACCAAACTCGGTGGGCATGTTCGACTCACGGCCCTAAAGGTCTGTAAGAATTTTGAAAGAAATCGGCCACTAGTTGGCGCTAACGAGATTTTTTGGCTCTGTTATCGCGTGACGTTTCACACATCCACACATTATTTATATCATTTGATAGCTCTCCTCATGCCAAGAAAATTTGCCTCAAGAACCATTGCTGTCAATCAAACTGTTCATTAGTTATTCACAAATATGTTAAAAACCTACTTTTGCGAACTAGTCCTAGGTTTTTTGCCCAATCTCGATCAAACCACTGCAGTAATATTCTCTGGACTCTCTAGATCAATAATTATCAAAAAAATGTGGAATTTTGTCCTTTGGTGGGCTATAACAGGGTCATTTACAAACGGGGCGTGGCCACATACACTCAAAAGGCTATAGAACCTAAACAAAAACTCAAAACTTTACAAAAATTGGTGACAACATGTACCCCATGAATCTTAATAAGCATGCAAAGTTGCATGAAGATTAGACAATAGGTGGCGCTATAACAGTTAAAAAGGTGTCAAAAACATGATATTTCTATTGTATAAAGAACTAAAAACCCAATGAAACGTCCAAATATTCACATATACACTATATCTTCATATCATATGATACATCTCCACATTCTGAACAACTTTGCCTCTAGGACCACTGTTGTCAATCAAACTGTTCTTTTAATACGTGAGATAATTTAAAAAACATACTTTGGTGAACTCGTCCTGGGTTTTGAACCCATAGTCAATACAATCACTGCAGTACAATTCTCCAGACTCTCTTGGTCAGTAATTATCAAAAAAAAGTTGAACATTTGCATTTGGACAGCTATAACAGGGCATTTTCATAATATGGTTTTCATCTAGCGTACCTAAAAGTCTACAAATACTAAAAGAAAAAAAAATTCACAAACTTAAGTAAAATCATGCATCATATGATTCAAAACAAGCATATGTTTATGGACATTGGGCAAAAAAGGCAATGTAATTGTTATAAAGCTTAAAAACAATGCATCTCATTTCAAACTGCATGAAATTACAACTATAGCCACTAGATGGCAGTAGAATACCACTAATGGGCTTACACATAATACAAGAACAGTGCTTTGTATGGTTTAATGGCTGTATATAGTTTTGAATTTATATGTAAATGATACTAAATCACTGTTATACCTTTTCAAATCACATTTAGCCAAAGTTTAAAGCTTAATTTATACAGATATATCATATTTGTCAATTACACATGATTGTAATTACAGTCAAACATGACAATGATATATCAAATCTTAAAAACACAAGTTTTAAGCATTTTGTCACTTATCATTTATTGTACGAATCTGTTATGTGCAACAAAATATGTGTGCATCTGTCTGTGTCTGTAATCATGCTTAATGAACACAATAGTTTAACCATTTCATTTCTGTGTATGTTTCTGTTTGTGAGTGTATTCTTCGTAATGGATATGTTCTGATGTCAGCCATATATTTCGTGTTGGCCAACACCCTAACGGTATAGAAGCCGTAAAGGCCTTAAATACTCGAACCCCGCTCAATGCTGCTTGCAGCTTTAATTATTATTATTATTATTATTTTTCTGCCGTAAAACTGAACGTGCAGCCCAAACCGTAAGGCCTAGAGACTTGAAACTTGGTCAGAAGATAGAGCAAAAATCGAGGAGAACCTATCAAAGTATCAGCCCAATCGGACCATAGGTGGCGCTACAGCGCAAAAAACTAAAATTTTTGACATTTTGGCCATAATCTCGTAAACCGCTTGTCGTATACTCAAAAACTTTACATCGTTGCGTTCCTTGGGTCAGGCCGAAGAAAAGTGTATTACGAAATTTTTGAGCTGCGACGCACGGTTGACCCCGAAAAATGGACGTGAATCCGAAACCTACTTTTGCGAACTAGTCCTAGGTTTTTCACCCGATCGGAACCAAACCAGTGCAGAAAAATTCTCTGGACACTGAATATCAATAATTATCAAAAAAAAGTTGAATTTTTCACTCACGGTCGTAAAGGACCACCAAAACGTTCGAAAGTGAGGGGTCAATTTTACTAAAATGGCTATAACTTTTGAACGGAATGAGATATCTTCACCAAACTCGGTACACATGTGTATAAGCTCGATCCTTGGTCAAATAAAAAAAAATTGCGGAGTTTGAACACTTGGTGGCGCTATAAAACGGAAAAACCATATTATTGACTATAAATACACAGCCGTTAGTCCGATCGACTTCAAAATTGGTATGCAGTCTCTTGGACCAAAGGGGCACAAGTGTCTATGAGGACATTGGCGTATCTCAAAAAACATGGCCGCCATTGGCCAATGAAGTTTGAGCACCTATTTGACAAGGTTAACGGAGGTCGATCGGAACGAAACTCGGTGGGCATGTTCGACTCATGCCCCTAAAGGTCTGTAAGAATTTTGAAAGAAATCGGCCACTAGTTGGCGCTAACGAGTTTTTTGGCTCTGTAATCGCGTGGCGTTTCACTCATCCACACAAGATACATATCATTTGATAGATCTCCTCATGCCGAGAAACTTTGCCTCAAGAACCATTGCTGTCAATCAAATCCTTCATTAATTATTCACAAATATGTTAAAAACCTACTTTTGCGAACTAGTCCTAGGTTTTTCACCCGATCTGGATCAAACCACTGCAGTAATATTCTCTGGACTCTCTAGATCAATAATTATCAAAACAATTTTGAATTTTGTCCTTTGGTTGGCTATAATGGGCTAATTTAGAAAAAGGGGTATGACCACACGTACTCAAAAGCCTATAAAAACTAAACAAAAACTCAAAACTTTACAAAAATGGGTGACAACATGTAGCAGATGACCCTTAACAAGCATGCAAAGTTTCATGAAAATCGGACCATAGGTGGCGCTATAACAGTTAAAAAGGTGTCCAAAATATGGAAATTCTATATTAAATGGCCTGAAATTGCTACAATAAAAAAATGCTCATATATTCACTCAAACACTACATCTTCATATGGTATGTCATTTATTTGATGTTGGCCTGCACCCTAACAGCGTAAAAGCCGAAAAAGGCCTTAAATACTCGAACCCCGCTCAATGCTGCTTGCAGCTTTAATTAGGGGTTCGAGTGCGTAGCACTGAATCCCTATTGTTTTTGTTAGGATTTTTATTATTATTATTATTATTATTATTATTATTATTATTATTTTTCTGCCGTAAAACTGAACGTGCAGCCCAAACCGTAAGTGCTAGAGACTTGAAACTTGGTCAGAAGATAGAGCAAAAATCGAGGAGAACCTATCAAAGTATCAGCCCAATCGGACCATAGGTGGCGCTACAGCGCAAAAAACTAAAATTTTTGACATTTTGGCCATAATCTCGTAAACCGCTTGTCGTAGACTCAAAAACTTTACATCGCTGCGATCCTTGGGTCAAGCCGAACAAAAGTGTATTACGAAATTTTTGAGTTGCGACGCACGGTTGACCCCGAAAAATGGACGTGAATCCGAAACCTACTTTTGCGAACTAGTCCTAGGTTTTTAACCCGATCGGAACCAAACCAGTGCAGGAATTTTCTCTGGACACTGAATATCAATAATTATCAAAAAAAAGTTGAATTTTTCACTCACGGTCGTAAAGGACCACCAAAACGTTCGAAAGTGAGGGGTCAATTTTACTAAAATGGCTATAATATTTTAACGGAATGAGATATCTTCACCAAACTCGGTACACATGTGTATAAGCTCGATCCTTGGTCAAATCAAAACAAATTGCGGAGCTTGATCACTTGGTGGCGCTATAAGACGGAAAAAACATATTATTGACTATAAATACACAGTCGTTAGTCCGATCGACTTGAAAATTGGTATGCAGTGACTTGGACCAAAGGGGCACAAGTGTCTATGAGGACATTGGCGTATCTCAAAAAACATGGCCGCCATTGGCCAATGAAGTTTGAGCACCCATTTGACAAGGTTAACGGAGGTCGATCGGAACCAAACTCGGTGGGCATGTTTGACTCATGGCCCTAAAAGTCTGTAAGAATTTTGAAAGAAATCGGCCACTAGTTGGCGCTAACGACTATTTTGGCTCTGTTATCGCGCGGCGTTTCACTCATTCACACAAGATACATATCGTTTGATAGATCTCCTCATGCCGAGAAACTTTGCCTCAAGGACCATTGCTGTCAATCAAATCCTTCATTAATTATTCACAAATATGTTAAAAACCTACTTTTGCGAACTAGTCCTGGGTTTTTCGCCCGATCTGGATCAATCCACTGCAGTAATATTCTCTGGACTCTCCAGATCAATAATTATCAAAAAAATGTTGAATTTTGTCCTTTGGTTGGCTATAATGGGCTCATTTAGAAAAAGGGTTATGACCACACATACTCAAAAGCCTATAAAAGCTAAACAAAAACTCAAAACTTTACAAAAATTGGTGTCAACATGTATGAGGTGACCATCGACAAGCATGCAAAGTTTCATGATGATCGCACCATAGGTGGCGCTATAACAGTTAAAAAGGTGTCCAAAATATGAAAATTCCATATTAAATGGCCTGAAATTGCTACAATAAAAAAATGCTCATATATTCACTCAAACACTACATCTTCATATGATATGTCATTTATTTGATGTTGGCCTGCACCCTAACAGCGTAAAAGCCGAAAAAGGCCTTAAATACTCGAACCCCGCTCAATGCTGCTTGCAGCTTTAATTATTATTATTATTATTATTATTCTGCCCTAAAACTGAATGTGCAGCCCAAACCGTAAGGCCTAGAGACTTGAAACTTGGTCAGATTGTGGGGACTGCGGCCAGAATGGATAATCCAAAGACTCGCCCCAATCGGACTAAAGGTGGCGCTACAGCGCAAAAAACAAAAAAATTTGAGTTTTTGGGCTTTTTCTCGTAAACCGCTTGCCGTAGACTCAAAAACTTTACATCCTTGTGATCCTTGGGTCAGCCCGGACAAAAGTGCAAAGGCGACTTTTTTTCTCTAGGACGCACCGTTTTCCCGCAAAATGGACGTATGTCCGAAACCTACTTTTGCGAACTAGTCCTAGGTTTTTCACCCGATCGGAACCAAACCAGTGCAGGAATATTCTCTGGACACTGAATATCAATAATTATCAAAAAAAAGTGGAATGTTTGACTCATGGTCGCAAAGGGCCACCAAAACGTCCGTAACCGACGGGGCCACTTTTACTAAAATGGCTATAACTTTTGAACGGAATGAGATATCTTCACCAAACTCGGTACGCATGTGTATAAGCTCGATCCTTGGTCAAATCAAAAAAATTGCGGAGCTTGAACACTTGGTGGCGCTATAAAACGGAAAAAACATATTATTGACTATAAATACACAGCCGTTAGTCCGATCGACTTCAAAATTGGTATGCAGTGTCTTGGACCAAAGCGGCACAAGTGTCTATGAGGACATTGGCGTATCTCAAAAAACATGGCCGCCATTGGCCAATGAAGTTTGAGCACCTATTTGACAAGGTTAACGGAGGTCGATCGGAACGAAACTCGGTGGCCATGTTTGACTCACGCCCCTAATGGTCTGTAAGAATTTTGAAAGAAATCGGCCACTAGTTGGCGCTAACGAGTTTTTTGGCTCTGTAATCGCGCGGCGTTTCACTCATCCACACAATATGCATATCATTTGATAGATCTCCTCATGCCGAGAAAAATTGCTTCAAGAACCATTGCTGTCAATCAAATCGTTCATTAATTATTCACAAATATGTTAAAAACCTACTTTTGCGAACTAGTCCTAGGTTTTTCGCCCGATCTGGATCAAACCACTGCAGTAATATTCTCTGGACTCTCTAGATCAATAATTATCAAAAAAATGTTGAATTTTGTCCTTTGGTTGGCTATAATGGGCTAATTTAGAAAAGGGGGTGTGACCAGACATACTCAAAAGCCTATAAAAACTAAACAAAAACTCAAAACTTTACAAAAATGGGTGTCAATATGTACCAGGTGACCTTCAACAAGCATGCAAAGTTTCATGAAGATCGGACCATAGGTGGCGCTATAACAGTTAAAAAGGTGTCAAAAACATGATATTTCTATTGTATAAAGAACTAAAAACCCAATGAAACGTCCAATATTCACATATACACTATATCTTCATATCATATGATAGATCTCCTCATTCTGAACAACTTTGCCTCTAGGACCAATGTTGTCAATCAAACTGTTCTTTTAAAACGTGAGATCATTTAAAAAACATACTTTGGTGAACTCGTCCTGGCTTTTCAACCCATACTCAAAAAAATCAGTGCAGTACAATTCTCCAGACTCTCTTGGTCAGTAATTATCAAAAAACTGTTGAACATTTGCATTTGGACAGCTATAACAGGGCCATTTCATAATATGCTTTTTATCTAGTGTACATTAAAGTCTACAAATACTAAAATAAAACAAAAATTCACAAACCTAAGTAAAATTATATATCATATGATTCAAAACAAGCATATGTTTATGGACACTGGGCAAAAAAAGGCAATTTAATAGTTATAAAGCTTAAAACAATGCACCTCTATTTCAACCAAATTACAACTATAGCCACTAGATGGCAGTAGAATACCACTAATGGGCTTACACATACAGATTTAGCAGAACAGTGCTTTGTATGGTTTAATGGCTTTATATAGTTTTGAATTGATATGTAAGTGATACTAAATCACTGTTATAACTTTTCAAATCACATTTAGCCAAAGTTTAAAACTTAATTTATACAGATATATCATATTTGACAATTACACATGATTATGATTACAGTGAAACATGACAATGATATATCAAATCTTAAAAACACAAGTTTTAAGCATGTTGTCACTTATCATTTATTGTACAAATCTCTTATGTGCAACAAAATATGTGTGCAAAATATCTGTCTGTGTCTGTAATCATGCTTAATCAACACAATAGTTTAACCATTTCATTTCTGTGTATGTTTCTGTTTGTGAGTGTATTCTTCGTAATGGATATGTTCTGGTGTCAGCCATATATTTCGTGTTGGCCAACACCTTAACGGTATAGACGCCGTAAAGGCCTTAAACACTCGAACCCCGGTAAATGCTGCTTGCAGCTTTAATTATTATTATTATTATTATTCTGCCCTAAAACTGAATGTGCAGCCCAAACCGTAAGGCCTAGAGACTTGAAACTTGGTCAGATTGTGGGGACTGCGGCCAGAATGGATAATCCAAAGACTCGCCCCAATCGGACTAAAGGTGGCGCTACAGCGCAAAAAACAAAAAAAATTGAGTTTTTGGGCTTTTTCTCGTAAACCGCTTGCCGTAGACTCAAAAACTTTACATCCTTGTGATCCTTGGGTCAGCCCGGACAAAAGTGCAAAGGCAACTTTTTTTCTCTAGGACGCACCGTTTTCCCGCAAAATGGACGTATGTCCGAAACCTACTTTTGCGAACTAGTCCTAGGTTTTTTGCCCGATCGGAACCAAACCAGTGCAGGAATATTCTCTGCACACTGAATATCAATAATTATCAAAAAAAAGTGGAATTTTTGACTCATGGTCGCAAAGGGCCACCAAAACGTCCGTAACCGACGGGGCCACTTTTACTAAAATGGCTATAACTTTTGAACGGAATGAGATATCTTCACCAAACTCGGTACGCATGTGTATAAGCTCGATCCTTGGTCAAATCAAAAAAATTGCGGAGATTGAACACTTGGTGGCGCTATAAAACGGAAAAAACATATTATTGACTATAAATACACAGCCGTTAGTCCGATCGACTTCAAAATTGGTATGCAGTGTCTTGGACCAAAGGGGCACAAGTGTCTATGAGGACATTGGCGTATCTCAAAAAACATGGCCGCCATTGGCCAATGAAGTTTGAGCACCTATTTGACAAGGTTAACGGAGGTCGATCGGAACGAAACTCGGTGGCCATGTTTGACTCACGCCCCTAATGGTCTGTAAGAATTTTGAAAGAAATCGGCCACTAGTTGGCGCTAACGAGATTTTTTGGCTCTGTAATCGCTCGGTGTTTCACACATCCACACAATATGCATATCATTTGATAGATCCCCTCATGCAGAGAAAATTTGACTCAAGAACCATTGCTGTCAATCAAATCCTTCATTAATTATTCACAAATATGTTAAAAACCTACTTTTGCGAACTAGTCCTAGGTTTTTCGCCCGATCTGGATCAAACCACTGCAGTAATATTCTCTGGACTCTCTAGATGAATAATTATCAAAAAAATGTTGAATTTTGTCCTTTGGTTGGCTATAATGGGCTCATTTAATAAAGGGGCGTGGCAATATATATCCAAAAGCCTATAAAACCTAAACAAAAACTCAAAACTTTCCAAAAATGGGTGACAACATGTAGCAGATGACCGTTAACAAGCATGCAAAGTTTCATGACGATCGGACCATAGGTGGCGCTATAACAGTTAAAAAGGTGTCAAAAACATGATATTTCTATTGTATATAGAACTAAAAACCCAATTAAACGTCAATATCTTCACATATACACTATATCTTCATATTATATGATACATCTCCTCATTCTGAACAACTTTGCCTCTAGGACCAATGTTGTCAATCAAACTGTTCTTTTAATACGTGAGATAATTTTAAAAACATACTTTGGTGAACTCGTCCTGGGTTTTCAAACCATACTCGATAAAGTCAGTGCAGTACAATTCTCCAGACTCTCGTAGTCAATAATTATCAAAAAAATGTTGAAAATTTGCATTTGGACAGCTATAAAAGAGCCATTTCATAATATGCTTTTTATCTAGTGTAGATTAAAGTCTACAAATACTAAAATAAAACAAAGATTCACAAACCTAAGTAAAATTATGAATCATATGATTCAAAACAAGCATATGTTTATGGACATTGGCCAAAAAAGGCAATGTAATTGTTATAAAGCTTAAAAACAATACATGTCTTTTCAAACTACATGAAATTACAACAATAGCCACAAGATGGCAGTAGAATACCACTAATGGGCTTACACATTTTACTAGAACAGTGTTTTGTATGCTTTAATGGCTGTATATAGTTTTCAATTCATATGTAAATGATACTAAATCACTGTTATATCTTTTCAAATCACATTTAGCCAAAGTGTAAAGCTTAATTTATACAGATATATCATATTTGACAATTGCACATGATTATGATTACAGTGAAACACAAGTTTTAAGCATTTTGTCACTTATCATTTATTATACAAATCTCTTATGTGCAACAAAATATGCGTGCATCTGTCTGTGTCTGTAATCATGCTTAATGAACATAACAGTTTAACCATTTCATTTCTGTGTATGTTTCTGTTTGTGAGTGTATACTTCGTAATGGATATGTTCTGGTGTCAGCCATATATTTCATGTTGGCCAACACCCTAACAGTATAGAAGCCATAAAGGCCTTAAATACTCGAACCCCGCTCAATGCTGCTTGCAGCTTTAATTAGGGGTTCGAGTGCGTAGCACTGAAACCCTATTGTTTTTGTTAGGATTTTTATTAGGGGTTCGAGTGCGTAGCACTGAAACCCTATTGTTTTTGTTAGGATTTTTATTATTATTAGGGGTTCGAGTGCGTAGCACTGAAACCTACGGTGCCCGCCAGGGGACACCTTCGGTTCACTTATGTTTGTCGTGGCCACAACATAATATCATGTTCCCACGAGTTTATATGTCGTGGCCACGACAAACATAAGTGAACCGAAGGTGTCCCCTGGCGGGCACCGTAGAAACCCTATTGTTTTTGTTAGGATTTTTATTATTATTATTATTATTATTTTTTTTCTGCCGTAAAACTGAACGTGCAGCCCAAACCGTAAGTGCTAGAGACTTGAAACTTGGTCAGCAGATAGAGCAAAAATCGAGGAGAACCTATCAAAGTATCAGCCCAATCGGACCATAGGTGGCGCTACAGCGCAAAAAACTAAAATTTTTGACATTTTGGCCATAATCTCGTAAACCGCTTGTCGTAGACTCAAAAACTTTACATCGTTGCGTTCCTTGGGTCAGGCCGAAGAAAAGTGTATTACGAAATTTTTGAGCTGCGACGCACGGTTGACCCCGAAAACTGGACGTATGTCCGAAACCTACTTTTGCGAACTAGTCCTAGGATTTTCAACCGATCGGAACCAAACCAGTGCAGAAAAATTCTCTGGACACTGAATATCAATAATTATCAAAAAAAAGTTGAATTTTTCACTCACGGTCGTAAAGGACCACCAAAACGTTCGAAAGTGAGGGGTCAATTTTACTAAAATGGCTATAACTTTTGAACGGAATGAGATATCTTCACCAAACTCGGTACACATGTGTATAAGCTCGATCCTTGGTCAAATCCAAAAAAATTGCGGAGCTTGAACACTTGGTGGCGCTATAAAACGGAAAAAACATGTTATTGACTATAAATACACAGCCGTTAGTCCGATCGACTTCAAAATTGGTATGCAGTCTCTTGGACCAAAGGGACGCAAGTGTATATGAGGACATTGGCGTATCTCAAAAAACATGGCCGCCATTGGCCAATGAAGTTTGAGCACCTATTTGACAAGGTTAACGGAGGTCAATCGGAACGAAACTCGGTGGGCATGTTCGACTCATGCCCCTAAAGGTCTGTAAGAATTTTGAAAGAAATCGGCCACTAGTTGGCGCTAACGAGTTTTTTGGCTCTGTAATCGCGTGGCGTTTCACTCATCCACACAAGATACATATCATTTGATAGATCTCCTCATGCCGAGAAACTTTGCCTCAAGAACCATTGCTGTCAATCAAATCCTTCATTAATTATTCACAAATATGTTAAAAACCTACTTTTGCGAACTAGTCCTAGGTTTTTCACCCGATCTGGATCAAACCACTGCAGTAATATTCTCTGGACTCTCTAGATCAATAATTATCAAAAAAAAATTTGAATTTTGTCCTTTGGTTGGCTATAATGGGCTAATTTAGAAAAAGGGGTATGACCACACGTACTCAAAAGCCTATAAAAACTAAACAAAAACTCAAAACTTTACAAAAATGGGTGACAACATGTAGCAGATGACCCTTAACAAGCATGCAAAGTTTCATGACGATTTGACCATAGGTGGCGCTATAACAGTTAAAAAGGTGTCCAAAATATGGAAATTCTATATTAAATGGCCTGAAATTGCTACAATAAAAAAATGCTCATATATTCACTCAAACACTACATCTTCATATGGTATGTCATTTATTTGATGTTGGCCTGCACCCTAACAGCGTAAAAGCCGAAAAAGGCCTTAAATACTCGAACCCCGCTCAATGCTGCTTGCAGCTTTAATTAGGGGTTCGAGTGCGTAGCACTGAATCCCTATTGTTTTTGTTAGGATTTTTATTAGGGGTTCGAGTGCGTAGCACTGAAACCCTATTGTTTTTGTTAGGATTTTTATTATTATTATTATTTTTCCGCCGTAAAACTGAACGTGCAGCCCAAACCGTAAGTGCTAGAGACTTGAAACTTGGTCAGAAGATAGAGCAAAAATCGAGGAGAACCTATCAAAGTATCAGCCCAATCGGACCATAGGTGGCGCTACAGCGCAAAAAACTAAAATTTTTGACATTTTGGCCATAATCTCGTAAACCGCTTGTCGTAGACTCAAAAACTTTACATCGTTGCGTTCCTTGGGTCAAGCCGAACAAAAGTGTATTACGAAATTTTTGAGCTGCGACGCACGGTTGACCCCGAAAAATGGACGTATGTCCGAAACCTACTTTTGCGAACTAGTCCTAGGTTTTTCGCCCGATCGGAACCAAACCAGTGCAGGAATATTCTCTGGACACTGAATATCAATAATTATCAAAAAAAAGTTGAATTTTTCACTCACGGTCGTAAAGGACCACCAAAACGTTCGAAAGTGAGGGGTCAATTTTACTAAAATGGCTATAACATTTGAACGGAATGAGATATCTTCACCAAACTCGGTACACATGTGTACAAGCTCGATCCTTGGTCAAATCAAAACAAATTGCGGAGCTTGACCACTTGGTGGCGCTATAAGACGGAAAAAACATATTTTTGGCTATAAATACACAGCAGTTAGTCCGATCGACTTGAAAATTGGTATGTAGACTCTTGGACCAAAGGGGCACAAGGGTCTATGAGGACATTGGCGTATCTCAAAAAACATGGCCGCCATTGGCCAATGAAGTTTGAGCACCTATTTGACAAGGTTAACGGAGGTCAATCAGAACGAAACTCGGTGGGCATGTTCGACTCACGGCCCTAAAGGTCTGTAAGAATTTTGAAAGAAATCGGCCACTAGTTGGCGCTAACGAGTTTTTTTGGCTCTGGAATCGCGCGGCGTTTCACACATCCACACAATATGCATATCATTTGATAGATCTCCTCATGCCGAGAAAAACTGCTTCAAGAACCATTGCTGTCAATCAAATCGTTCATTAATTATTCACAAATATGTTAGAAATCTACTTTTGCGAACTAGTCCTAGGTTTTTCGCCCGATCTGGATCAAACCACTGCAGTAATATTCTCTGGACTCTCTAGATCAATAATTATCAAAAAAATGTTGAATTTTGTCCTTTGGTTGGCTATAATGGGCTCATTTAGTAAAGGGGGCGTGGCAATATATATCCAAAAGCCTATAAAACCTAAACAAAAACTCAAAACCTTACAAAAATGGGTGACAACATGTAGCAGATGACCCTTAACAAGCATGCAAAGTTTCATGAAGATCGGACAATAGGTGGCGCTATAACAGTTAAAAAGGTGTAAAAAACATGATATTTCTATTGTATATAGAACTAAAAACCCAATTAAACGTCAATATCTTCACATATACACTATATCTTCATATCATATGATACATCTCCTCATTCTGAACAACTTTGCCTCTAGGACCAATGTTGTCAATCAAACTGTTCTTTTAATACGTGAGATCATTTTAAAAACATACTTTGGTGAACTCGTCCTGGGTTTTCAAACCATACTCAATAAAATCAGTGCAGTACAATTCTCCAGACTCTCGTAGTCAATAATTATAAAAAAAAATGTTGAAAATTTGCATTTGGACAGCTATAACAGAGCCATTTCATAATATGCTTTTTTATCTAGTGTAGATTAAAGTCAACAAATATTAAAATAAAACAAAAATTCACAAACCTAAGTAAAATTATGTATCATATGATTCAAAACAAGAATATGTTTATGGACACTGGGCAAAAAAGGCAATTTAATAGTTATAAAGCTTAAAAACAATGCACCTCTATTTCAATAAAATTACAACTATAGCCACTAGATGGCAGTAGAATACCACTAATGGGCTTACACATGTTAATAGAACAGTGCTTTGTAGGGTTTAATGGCTTTATGTAGTTTTGAATTTATATGTTAGTGATACTAAATCACTGTTAAAACTTTTCAAATCACATTTAGCCAAAGTTTAAAACTTAATTTATACAGATATATCATATTTGACAATTACACATGATTATGATTACAGTGAAACATGACAATGATATATCAAATCTTAAAAACACAAGACTTAAGCATGTTGTCACTTATCATTTATTGTACAAATCTCTTATGTGCAACAAAATATGTGTGCATCTGTCTGTGTCTGTAATCATGCTTAATGAACACAATAGTTTAACCATTTCATTTCTGTCTATGTTTCTGTTTGTGAGTGTATCCTTCGTAATGGATATGTTCTGGTGTCAACCATATATTTCGTGTTGGCCAACACCCTAATAGTATAGAAGCCATAAAGGCCTTAAATACTCGAACCCCGCTCAATGCTGCTTGCAGCTTTAATTATTATTATTATTATTATTATTATTATTATTCTGCCCTAAAACTGAATGTGCAGCCCAAACCGTAAGGCCTAGAGACTTGAAACTTGGTCAGATTGTGGTGACTGCGGCCAGAATGGATAATCCAAAGACTCGCCCCAATCGGACTAAAGGTGGCGCTACAGCGCAAAAAACAAAAAATTTTGAGTTTTTGGGCTTTTTCTCGTAAACCGCTTGCCGTAGACTCAAAAACTTTACATCCTTGTGATCCTTGGGTCAGCCCGGACAAAAGTGCAAAGGCGACTTTTTTTCTCTAGGACGCACCGTTTTCCCGCAAAATGGACGTATGTCCGAAACCTACTTTTGCGAACTAGTCCTAGGTTTTTCGCCCGATCGGAACCAAACCAGTGCAGGAATATTCTCTGCACACTGAATATCAATAATTATCAAAAAAAAGTGGAATTTTTGACTCATGGTCGCAAAGGGCCACCAAAACGTCCGTAACCGACGGGGCCACTTTTACTAAAATGGCTATAACTTTTGAACGGAATGAGATATCTTCACCAAACTCGGTACGCATGTGTATAAGCTCGATCCTTGGTCAAATCAAAAAAATTGCGGAGCTTGAACACTTGGTGGCGCTATAAAACGGAAAAAACATATTATTGACTATAAATACACAGTCGTTAGTCCGATCGACTTCAAAATTGGTATGCAGTGTCTTGGACCAAAGGGGCACAAGTGTCTATGAGGACATTGGCTTATCTCAAAAAACATGGCCGCCATTGGCCAATGAAGTTTGAGCACCTATTTGACAAGGTTAACGGAGGTCGATCGGAACGAAACTCGGTGGCCATGTTTGACTCACGCCCCTAATGGTCTGTAAGAATTTTGAAAGAAATCGGCCACTAGTTGGCGCTAACGAGTTTTTTGGCTCTGTAATCGCGCGGCGTTTCACACATCCACACAATATGCATATCATTTGATAGATCTCCTCATGCCGAGAAAAATTGCTTCAAGAACCATTGTTGTCAATCAAATCGTTCATTAATTATTCACAAATATGTTAAAAACCTACTTTTGCGAACTAGTCCTAGGTTTTTCGCCCGATCTGGATCAAACCACTGCAGTAATATTCTCTGGACTCTCTAGATCAATAATTATCAAAAAAATGTTGAATTTTGTCCTTTGGTTGGCTATAATGGGCTAATTTAGAAAAGGGGGTGTGACCACACATACTCAAAAGCCTATAAAAACTAAACAAAAACTCAAAACTTTACAAAAATGGGTGTCAATATGTACCAGGTGACCTTCAACAAGCATGCAAAGTTTCATGAAGATCGGACCATAGGTGGCGCTATAACAGTTAAAAAGGTGTCAAAAACATGATATTTCTATTGTATAAAGAACTAAAAACCCAATGAAACGTCCAATATTCACATATACACTACATCTTCATATCATATGATAGATCTCCTCATTCTGAACAACTTTGCCTCTAGGACCAATGTTGTCAATCAAACTGTTCTTTTAAAACGTGAGATCATTTAAAAAACATACTTTGGTGAACTCGTCCTGGGTTTTCAACCCATACTCAAAAAAATCAGTGCAGTACAATTCTCCAGACTCTCTTGGTCAGTAATTATCAAAAAACTGTTGAACATTTGCATTTGGACAGCTATAACAGGGCCATTTCATAATATGCTTTTTATCTAGTGTACATTAAAGTCTACAAATACTAAAATAAAACAAAAATTCACAAACCTAAGTAAAATTATATATCATATGATTCAAAACAAGCATATGTTTATGGACACTGGGCAAAAAAGGCAATTTAATAGTTATAAAGCTTAAAACAATGCACCTCTATTTCAACCAAATTACAACTATAGCCACTAGATGGCAGTAGAATACCACTAATGGGCTTACACATACAGATTTACCAGAACAGTGCTTTGTATGGTTTAATGGCTTTATATAGTTTTGAATTGATATGTAAGTGATACTAAATCACTGTTATAACTTTTCAAATCACATTTAGCCAAAGTTTAAAACTTAATTTATACAGATATATCAAAATTGACAATTACACATGATTATGATAATAGTGAAACATGACAATGATATATCAAATCTTAAAAACACAAGTTTTAAGCATGTTGTCACTTATCATTTATTGTACAAATCTCTTATGTGCAACAAAATATGTGTGCAAAATATCTGTCTGTGTCTGTAATCATGCTTAATCAACACAATAGTTTAACCATTTCATTTCTGTGTATGTTTCTGTTTGTGAGTGTATTCTTCGTAATGGATATGTTCTGGTGTCAGCCATATATTTCATGTTGGCCAACACCTTAACGGTATAGACGCCGTAAAGGCCTTAAACACTCGAACCCCGGTAAATGCTGCTTGCAGCTTTAATTAGGGGTTCGAGTGCGTAGCACTGAATCCCTATTGTTTTTGTTAGGATTTTTAGGGGTTCGAGTGCGTAGCACTGAATCCCTATTGTAATTGTTAAGGTTTTTATTATTATTATTATTATTTTTCTGCCGTAAAACTGAACGTGCAGCCCAAACCGTAAGTGCTAGAGACTTGAAACTTGGTCAGATGATAGAGCAAAAATCGAGGAGAACCTCACAAAGAATCAGCCCAATCGGACCATAGGTGGCGCTACAGCGACCAAAAACGCGAAAGTGACCATAACTCCCAAACCGTGTGTCGTAGACTCAAAAAATTTACATTTTTGGAATCCCTGGGTCTAGACAATTGTCAAATACTCATCTGTGATTTGGGGTCCCGGAGGCCCCGTTTTCCCATAAACTTGAGTTATGTCCAAAACCTACTTTTGCGAACTAGTCCTAGGTTTTTCGCCCGATCGGAACCAAACCAGTGCAGGAATATTCTCTGGACACTGAATATCAATAATTATCAAAAAAAAGTTGAATTTTTCACTCACGGTCGCAAAGGGCCACCAAAACGTTCGAAAGTGAGGGGCCACTTTTACTAAAATGGCTATAACTTTTGAAAGGAATGAGATATCTTCACCAAACTCGGTACACATGTGTATAAGCTTAATCTTTGGTCAAATAAAAAAAAAATGCGGAGCTTGAACACTTGGTGGCGATATAAATCGGAAAAAACATATTATTGACTATAAATACACAGCCGTTAGTCCGATCGACTTGAAAATTGGTATGCAGTGACTTGGACCAAAGGGGCACAAGTGTCTATGAGGACATTGGCGTATCTCAAAAAACATGACCGCCATTGGCCAATGAAGTTTGAGCACCTATTTGACAAGGTTAACGGAGGTCAATCGGAACCAAACTCGGTGGGCATGTTCGACTCACGGCCCTAAAGGTCTGTAAGAATTTTGAAAGAAATCGGCCACTAGTTGGCGCTAACGAGATTTTTTGGCTCTGTTATCGCGTGACGTTTCACACATCCACACATTGTTCATATCATTTGATAGCTCTCCTCATGCCGAGAAACTTTGCCTCAAGAACCATTGCTGTCAATCAAACCGTTCATTAATTATTCACAAATATGTTAAAAACCTACTTTTGCGAACTAGTCCTAGGTTTTTTGCCCGATCTGGATCAAACCACTGCAGTAATATTCTCTGGACTCTCTAGATCAATAATTATCAAAAAAATGTGGAATTTTGTCCTTTGGTGGGCTATAACAGGGTCATTTACAAAAGGGGCGTGGCCACATACACTCAAAAGGCTATAGAACCTAAACAAAAACTCAAAACTTTACAAAAATTGGTGACAACATGTACCCCATGACTCTTAATGAGCATGCAAAGTTTCATGAAGATTAGACAATAGGTGGCGCTATAACAGTTAAAAAGGTGTCAAAAACATGATATTTCTATTGTATATAGAAATAAAAACCCAATGAAACGTCCAAATATTCACATATACACTATATCTTCATATCATATGATACATCTCCACATTCTGAACAACTTTGCCTCTAGGACCACTGTTGTCAATCAAACTGTTCTTTTAATACGTGAGATAATTTAAAAAACATACTTTGGTGAACTCGTCCTGGGTTTTGAACCCATAGTCAATACAATCACTGCAGTACAATTCTCCAGACTCTCTTGGTCAGTAATTATCAAAAAAAATTGAACATTTGCATTTGGACAGCTATAACAGGGCATTTTCATAATATGGTTTTCATCTAGTGTACCTAAAAGTCTACAAATACTAAAAGAAAAAAAAAATTCACAAACTTAAGTAAAGTCATGCATCATATGATTCAAAACAAGCATATGTTTATGGACATTGGGCAAAAAAGGCAATGTAATTGTTATAAAGCTTAAAAACAATGCATCTCATTTCAAACTGTGAAATTACAACTATAGCCACTAGATGGCAGTAGAATACCACTAATGGGCTTACACATGTTAATAGAACAGTGCTTTGTGGGGTTTAATGGCTTTATGTAGTTTTGAATTGATATGTAAGTGATACTAAATCACTGTTATAGCTTTTCAAATCACATTTAGCCAAATTTAAAACTTAATTTATACAGATATATCATATTTGACAATTACACATGATTATGATTATAGTGAAACATGACAATGATATATCAAATCTTAAAAACACTAGACTTAAGCATGTTGTCACTTATCATTTATTGTACAAATCTCTTATGTGCAACAAAATATGTGTGCATCTGTCTGTCTCTGTAATCATGCTTAATGAACACAATAGTTTAACCATTTCATTTCTGTGTATGTTTCTGTTTGTGAGTGTGTTCTTTGTAATGTGTATGTTCTGGTGTCAGCCATATATTTCGTGTTGGCCAACACCCTAACGGTATAGAAGCCGTAAAGGCCTTAAATACTCGAACCCCGCTCAATGCTGCTTGCAGCTTTAATTATTATTATTATTATTATTATTATTATTATTTTTCTGCCGTAAAACTGAACGTGCAGGCCAAACCGTAAGGCCTAGAGACTTGAAACTTGGTCAGAAGATAGAGCAAAAATCGAGGAGAACCTATCAAAGTATCAGCCCAATCGGACCATAGGTGGCGCTACAGCGCAAAAAACTAAATTTTTTGACATTTTGGCCATAATCTCGTAAACCGCTTGTCGTAGACTCAAAAACTTTACATCGCTGCGATCCTTGGGTCAGGCCGAAGAAAAGTGTATTACGAAATTTTTGAGCTGCGACGCACGGTTGACCCCGAAAAATGGACGTATGTCCGAAACCTACTTTTGCGAACTAGTCCTAGGTTTTTCACCCGATCGGAACCAAACCAGTGCAGAAAAATTCTCTGGACACTGAATATCAATAATTATCAAAAAAAAGTTGAATTTTTCACTCACGGTCGTAAAGGACCACCAAAACGTTCGAAAGTGAGGGGTCAATTTTACTAAAAAGGCTATAACTTTTGAACGGAATGATTTATCTTCACCAAACTCGGTACAAATGTGTACAAGCTCGATCCTTGGTCAAATCAAAAAAAATTGCGGAGCTTGAACACTTGGTGGCGCTATAAGACGGAAAAAACATATTTTTGGCTATAAATAAACAACCATTAGTCCGATCGACTTGAAAATTGGTATGCAGTCTCTTGGACCAAAGTGCCACAAGTGTCTATGAGGACATTGGCGTATCTCAAAAAACATGGCCGCCATTGGCCAATGAAGTTTGAGCACCTATTTGACAAGGTTAACGGAGGTCGATCGGAACGAAACTCGGTGGGCATGTTTGACTCATGCCCCTAATGGTCTGTAAGAATTTTGAAAGAAATCTGCCACTAGTTGGCGCTAACGAGTTTTTTGGCTCTGTAATCGCGCGGCGTTTCACTCATCCACACAAGATACATATCGTTTGATAGATCTCCTCATGCCGAGAAACTTTGCCTCAAGAACCATTGCTGTCAATCAAATCGTTCATTAATTATTCACAAATATGTTAAAAACCTACTTTTGCGAACTAGTCCTAGGTTTTTCGCCCGATCTGGATCAAACCACTGCAGTAATATTCTCTGGACTCTCTAGATCAATAATTATCAAAAAAATGTTGAATTTTGTCCTTTGGTTGGCTATAATGGGCTAATTTAGAAAAAGGGGTGTGACCACACATACTCAAAAGCTTATAAAAACTAAACAAAAACTCAAAACTTTACAAAAATTGGTGTCAACATGTACGAGGTGACCCTCAACAAGCTTGCAAAGTTTCATGAAGATCGGATCATAGGTGGCGCTATAACAGTTAAAAAGGTGTCCAAAATATGAAAAATCTATATTAAATGGCCTGAAATTGCTACAATAAAAAAATGCTCATATATTCACTCAAACACTACATCTTCATATGATATGTCATTTATTTGATGTTGGCCTGCACCCTAACAGCGTAAAAGCCGAAAAAGGCCCTAAATACTCGAACCCCGCTGAATGCTGCTTGCAGCTTTAATGTTTATTTGTAATCGCTAAAATAATCTTTTTTTTTTTCCTAAAACTGAACGTGCAGCCCAAACCGTAAGACCTAGAGACTTGAAACTTGGCCAGAAGGTAGAGCTCCCTGTGGGGACATCCTGAAAAAAGAATGAGCCTAATCGGACCATAGGTGGCGCTAGAGCGCAAAAAAACAATTTTTTTGACATTTTGGCCATAATCTCGTAAACCGTTTGTCGTAGACTCAAAAACTTTACATCGTTGCGTTCCTTGGGTCAGGCCGAACAAAAGTGTATTGCGAAATTTTTGAGCTGCGACGTATGCTTGACCCCGAAAACTGGACGTTTGTCCGAAACCTACTTTTGCGAACTAGTCCTAGGTTTTTCGCCCGATCGGAACCAAACCAGTGCAGAAATATTCTCTGGACACTGAATATCAATAATTATCAAAAAAAAGTAAAATTTTTGACTCACGGTCGCAAAGGGCCACCAAAACGTTCAATATTGACGGGGCCACTTTTACTAAAATGGCTATAACTTTTGAATGGAATGAGATATCTTCACCAAACTCGGTACACATGTGTATAAGCTCAATCCTTGGTCAAATCAAAAAAATTGCAGAGCATGAACACTTGGTGGCGCTATAAAACGGAAAAAGCATATTATTGACTATAAATACACAGCCGTTAGTCCGATCGACTTCAAAATTGGTATGCAGTGACATGGACCAAAGGGGCACAAGTGTCTATGAGGACATTGGCGTATCTCAAAAAACTTGGCTGCCATTAACCAATGAAGTTTGAGCACCTATTTGACAAGGTTAACGGAGGTCGATCGGAATGAAACTCGGTGGGCATGTTCGACTCATGCCCCTAAAGGTCTTTAAGAATTTTGAAAGAAATCGGCCACTAGTTGGCGCTAACAAGTTTTTTGGCTCTGTAATCGCGTGGCGTTTCACACATCCACACATTATTCATGTCATTTGATAGATCTCCTCATGCCAAGAAATTTTGTCTCAAGAACTATTGCTGTCAATCAAATTGTTCATTAATTATTCACAAATATGTTAAAAACCTACTTTTGCGAACTAGTCCTAGGTTTTTTGCTCGATCTACATCAAACCACTGTAGTAATATTCTCTGGACTCTCTAGATGAATAATTATCAAAAAAATGTTGAATTTTGTCCTTTGGTTGGCTATAACAGGGTCATTTAGAAAAGGGTCGTGGCCACATATACTCAAAAGCCTATAGAACCTAAACAAAAACTCAAAACTTTACAAAAATTGGTGACAACATGTACCCGATGAGTCTTAACAAGCATGAGAAGTTTCATGAAGATCGGACCACAGGTGGCGCTATAACAGTTAAAAAGGTGTCAAAAACATGATATTTCGATTGTAAATGAACTGAAATCACAATAAACCGTCTATATACTCACATATATGCTATATCTTCATATCATATGACATATGGCCTCATTCTAAAAAACTTTGTCTCTAGGATCACTGCTGTCAAAATTTACCATTTTGTTCATACAGACAAATTTGTTTTTACAGTTAAGCCAGATTTTGGTTACAGTGAGACCTGAAAATGGGATATAAACTCTTAAAAGGACCTGTTATATTGTTAAAGAAATCTCTTACATGCAACAAAATGTGTGTCTATCTGTCTGTGTGTGTAATCATGCTTAATGAACATAACAGTTTAACCATTTCATTTCAATGTAAGTTTCTGTTTATCGGTGAATTCTTCATAATGGATATGTTCTGGTGTCAGCCATATATTTCATGTTGGCCAACACCTTAACAGTATAGAAGCCGTAAAGGCCTTAAATACTCGAACCCCGCTCAATGCTGCTTGCAGCTTTAATTAGGGGTTCGAGTGCGTAGCACTGAATCCCTATTGTAATTGTTAAGGTTTTTATTATTATTATTATTATTTTTCTGCCGTAAAACTGAACGTGCAGCCCAAACCGTAAGTGCTAGAGACTTGAAACTTGGTCAAATGATAGAGCAAAAATCGAGGAGAACCTCACAAAGAATCAGCCCAATCGGACCATAGGTGGCGCTATAGCGACCAAAAACGCGAAAGTCATCATAACTCCCAAACCGTGTGTCGTAGACTCAAAAAAATTACATTTTTGGAATCCCTGGGTCTAGACAATTGTCAAATACTCATCTGTGATTTGGGGTCCCGGAGGCCCCGTTTTCCCATAAACTTGAGTTATGTCCAAAACCTACTTTTGCGAACTAGTCCTAGGTTTTTCGCCCGATCGGAACCAAACCAGTGCAGGAATATTCTCTGGACACTGAATATCAATAATTATCAAAAAAAAGTTGAATTTTTCACTCACGGTCGCAAAGGGCCACCAAAACGTTCGAAAGTGAGGGGCCACTTTTACTAAAATGGCTATAACTTTTGATAGGAATGAGATATCTTCACCAAACTCGGTACACATGTGTAGAAGCTCGATCCTTGGTCAAATAAAAAAAAAATTGCTGAGCTTGACCCCTTGGTGGCGCTATAAATCGGAAAAAACATGTTATTGACTATAAATACACAGCCGTTAGTCCGATCGACTTGAAAATTGGTATGCAGTGACTTGGACCAAAGGGGCACAAGTGTCTATGAGGACATTGGCGTATCTCAAAAAACATGGCCGCCATTGGTCAATGAAGTTTGAGCACCTATTTGACAAGGTTAACGGAGGTCAATCAGAACGAAACTCGGTGGGCATGTTCGACTCACGGCCCTAAAGGTCTGTAAGAATTTTAAAAGAAATCGGCCACTAGTTGGCGCTAACGAGTTTTTTTGGCTCTGGAATCGCACGGCGTTTCACACATCCACACAATATGCATATCATTTGATAGATCTCCTCATGCCGAGAAAAATTGCTTCAAGAACCATTGCTGTCAATCAAATCGTTCATTAATTATTCACAAATATGTTAAAAACCTACTTTTGCGAACTAGTCCTAGGTTTTTCGCCCGATCTGGATCAAACCACTGCAGAAATATTCTCTGGACTCTCTAGATCAATAATTATCAAAAAAATGTTGAATTTTGTCCTTTTTTGGGCTATAACAGGGTCATTTACAAAATGGGCGTGGCCACATATACTCAAAAGCCTATAAAACCTAAACAAAAACTCAAAACTTTACAAAAATCGGTGACAACATGTAACAGATGACCCTTAACAAGCATGCAAAGTTTCATGACGATCGCACCATAGGTGGCGCTATAACAGTTAAAAAGGTGTCAAAACATGATATTTCTATTGTATATAGAACTAAAAACCCAATTAAACGTCAATATCTTCACATATACACAATATCTTCATATCATATGATAGATCTCCTCATTCTGAACAACTTTGCCTCTAGGACCAATGTTGTCAATCAAACTGTTCTTTTAATACATGAGATAATTTTAAAAATATACTTTGGTGAACTCGTCCTGGTTTTTCAACCCATACTCAATAAAATCAGTGCAGTACAATTCTCCAGACTCTCTTAGTCAATAATCATCAAAAAAATGTTGAAGATTTGCATTTGGACAGCTATAACAGAGCCATTTCATAATATGCTTTTTATCTAGTGTACCTAAAAGTCTACAAATACTAAAAGAAAACAAAAATTCACAAACTTAAGTAAAAATCATGCATCATATGATTCAAATAAGCACATGTTTATGGCAAAAAGGGCAATTTAATACTTATAAAACTTACAAAAAATGCACCTCTATTTCAACAAAATTACAACTATAGCCACTAGATGGCAGTAGAATACCACTAATGGGCTTACACATATTACAGAACAGTGCTTTGTATGCTTTTATGGCTGTATATACTTTTCAATTCATATGTAAATGATACTAAATCACTGTTATACCTTTTCAAATCACATTTAGCCAAAGTTTAAAGCTTAATTTATACAGATATATCATATTTTACAATTGCACATGATTATGATTATAGTGAAACATGACAATGATATATCAAATCTTAAAAACACAAGTCTTAAGTATTTTGTCACTAATCATTTATTATACAAATCTCTTATGTGCAACAAAATATGTGTGCATCTGTCTGTAATCATGCTTAATGAACACAATAGTTTAACCATTTCATTTCTGTGTATGTTTTTGTTTGTGAGTGTATTCTTCGTAATGGATATGTTCTGGTGTCAACCATATATTTCATGTTGGCCAACACCTTAACGGTATAGAAGCCATAAAGGCCTTAAATACTCGAACCCCGCTCAATGCTGCTTGCAGCTTTAATGTTTATTTGTAATCGCTATATTAATCTTTTTTTTTCTCCTAAAACTGAACGGGCAGCCCAAACCGTAAGGCCTAGAGACTTGAAACTTGGCCAGAAGGTAGAGCTCCCTGTGGGGACCTCCTGAAAAAAGAATGAGCCTAATCGGACCATAGGTGGCGCTACAGCGCAAAAAAAATTTTTTTTGACATTTTGGCCATAATCTCGTAAACCGTTTGTCGTAGACTCAAAAACTTTACATCGTTGCGTTCCTTGGGTCAGGCCGAAGAGAAGTGTATAGCGAAATTTTTGAGCTGCGACGTACGGTTGACCCCGAAAACTGGACGTTTGTCCGAAACCTACTTTTGCGAACTAGTCCTAGGTTTTTTGCCCGATTGGAACCAAACCAGTGCAGGAATATTCTCTGGACACTGAATATCAATAATTATCAAAAAAAAGTTGAATTTTTGACTCACGGCCGCAAAGGGTCACCAAAACGTTCAATACTGAAGGGGCCACTTTTACTAAAATGGCTATAACTTTTGAATGGAATGAGATATCTTCACCAAACTCGGTACAGATGTGTATAAGCTCAATCCTTGGTCAAATCAAAAAAATTGCGGAGCTTCACCACTTGGTGGCGCTATAAGACGGAAAAAATATATAAACGGCTATAAATACACAACAGTTTGTCCGACCGACTTGAAAATTGGTATGCAGTGTCTTGAACCAAAGGGGCACAAGGGTCTATGAGGACATTGGCGTATCTCAAAAAACATGGCTGCCATTAGCCAATGAAGTTTGAGAACCTATTTGACAAGGTTAACGGAGGTCAATCAGAACGAAACTCGGTGGGCATGTTCGACTCATGGCCCTAAACGTCTGTAAGAATTTTGAAAGAAATCGGCCACTAGTTGGCGCTAACGAGATTTTTTGGCTCTGTAATTGCGTGGCGTTTCACACATCCACACAATATTCATATCATTTGATAGATCTCCTCATGCCAAGAAAATTTGTCTCAAGAACCATTGCTGTCAATCAAATCGTTCATTCATTATTCACAAATATGTTAAAAACTTACTTTTGCGAACTAGTCCTAGGTTTTTTGCCCGATCTAGATCAAACCACTGTAGTAATATTCTCTGGACTCTCTAGATGAATAATTATCAAAAAAATGTTGAATTTTGTCCTTTGGTTGGCTATAACAGGGTCATTTATGAAACGGGCGTGGCCACATATACTCAAAAGCCTATAGAACCTAAACAAAAACTCAACACTTTACAAAAATTGGTGACAACATGTACCCAATGACTCTTAACAAGCATGTAAAGTTTCATGAAGATCGGACCATAGGTGGTGCTATAACAGTTAAAAAGGTGTCAAAACATGATATTTCTATTGTAAATGAACTGAAATCACAATAAAACGTCTATATACTCACATATACACTATATCTGCATATCATATGACAGATTTCCTCATTCTAAAAAACTTTGTCTCTAGGATCACTGCTGTCAAAATTTACCATTTTGTTCATACAGACATATTTGTTTTTAGAGTTAAGCCAGATTTTGGTTACAGTGAGACCTGAAAATGGGATATAAACTCTTAAAAGGACCTGTTATATTATTAAAGAAATCTCTTACGTTCAACAAAATGTGTGTGCATCTGTCTGTGTGTGTAATCATGCTTAATGAACATAATAGTTTAACCATTTCATTTCTGTGTATGTTTCTGTTTGTCAGAGTATTCTCCATCGTGGATGTGTTCTGGTGTCAGCCATATATTTCATGTTGGCCAACAACCTAACAGTATAGAAGCCATAAAGGCCTCAAACACTCGAACCCCGCTAAATGCTGCTTGCAGCTTTAATGTTTATTTGTAATCGCTAAAATAATCTTTTTTTTTTCCCTAAAACTGAACGTGCAGCCCAAACCGTAAGACCTAGAGACTTGAAACTTGGCCAGAAGGTAGAGCTCCCTGTGGGGACATCCTGAAAAAAGAATGAGCCTAATCGGACCATAGGTGGCGCTAGAGCGCAAAAAAGCAAATTTTTTGACATTTTGGCCATAATCTCGTAAACCGTTTGTCGTAGACTCAAAAACTTTACATCGTTGCGTTCCTTGGGTCAGGCCGAACAAAAGTGTTTTGCGAAATTTTTGAGCTGCGACGTACGGTTGACCCCGAAAACTGGACGTTTGTCCGAAACCTACTTTTGCGAACTAGTCCTAGGTTTTTCGCCCGATCGGAACCAAACCAGTGCAGAAATATTCTCTGGACACTGAATATCAATAATTATCAAAAAAAAGTAACATTTTTGACTCACGGTCGCAAAGGGCCACCAAAACGTTCAATACTGATGGGGCCACTTTTACTAAAATGGCTATAACTTTTGAATGGAATGAGATATCTTCACCAAACTCGGTACACATGTGTATAAGCTCGATCCTTGGTCAAATCAAAAACATTGCAGAGCTTGAACACTTGGTGGCGCTATAAAACGGAAAAAGCATATTATTGACTATAAATACACAGCCTTTAGTCCGATCGACTTCAAAATTGGTATGCAGTGACATGGACCAAAGTGGCACAAGTGTCTATGAGGACATTGGCGTATCTCAAAAAACATGGCCGCCATTGGCCAATGAAGTTTGAGCACCTATTTGACAAGGTTAACGGAGGTCGATTGGAATGAAACTCGGTGGGCATGTTCGACTCATGCCCCTAAAGGTCTGTAAGAATTTTGAAAGAAATCGGCCACTAGTTGGCGCTAAAAAGTTTTTTGGGCTCTGTAATCGCATGGCGTTTCACACATCCACACATTATTCATATCATTTGATAGATCACCTCATGCCAAGAAATTTCGTCTCAAGAACTATTGCTGTCAATCAAATTGTTCATTAATTATTCACAAATATGTTAAAAACCTACTTTTGCGAACTAGTCCTAGGTTTTTTGCCCGATCTACATCAAACCACTGTAGTAATATTCTCTGGACTCTCTAGATGAATAATTATCAAAAAAATGTTGAATTTTGTCCTTTGGTTGGCTATAACAGGGTCATTTAGAAAAGGGGCGTGGCCACATATACTCAAAACCCTATAGAACCTAAACAAAAACTCAAAACTTTACAAAAATTGGTGACAACACGTACCCGATGAGTCTTAACAAGCACGTGAAGTTTCATGAAGATCGGACCACAGGTGGCGCTATAACAGTTAAAAAGGTGTCAAAAACATGATATTTCGATTGTAAATGAACTGAAATCACAATAAACCGTCTATATACTCACATATATGCTATATCTTCATATCATATGACATATTGCCTCATTCCAAAAAACTTTGTCTCTAGGATCACTGCTGTCAAAATTTACCATTTTGTTCATACAGACAAATTTTTTTTTACAGTTAAGCCAGATTTTGGTTACAGTGAGACCTGAAAATGGGATATAAACTCTTAAAAGGACCTGTTATATTATTAAAGAAATCTCTTACATGCAACAAAATGTGTGTCTATCTGTCTGTGTGTGTAATCATGCTTAATGAACATAACAGTTTAGCCATTTCATTTCAATGTAAGTTTCTGTTTGTCAGTGAATTCTTCATAATGGATATGTTCTGGTGTCAGCCATATATTTCGTGTTGGCCAACACCCTAACGGTATAGAAGCCGTAAAGGCCTTAAATACTCGAACCCCGGTAAATGCTGCTTGCAGCTTTAATTATTATTATTATTATTATTTTTCTGCCGTAAAACTGAACGTGCAGCCCAAACCGTAAGGCCTAGAGACTTGAAACTTGGTCAGAAGATAGAGCAAAAATCGAGGAGAACCTATCAAAGTATCAGCCCAATCGGACCATAGGTGGCGCTACAGCGCAAAAAACTAAATTTTTTGACATTTTGGCCATAATCTCGTAAACCGCTTGTCGTAGACTCAAAAACTTTACATCGCTGCGATCCTTGGGTCAAGCCGAACAAAAGTGTATTACAAAATTTTTGAGCTGCGACGCACGGTTGACCCCGAAAACTGGACGTATGTCCGAAAACTACTTTTGCGAACTAGTCCTAGGTTTTTCACCCGATCGGAACCAAACCAGTGCAGAAAAATTCTCTGGACACTGAATATCAATAATTATCAAAAAAAGTTGAATTTTTCACTCACGGTCGTAAAGGACCACCAAAACGTTCGAAAGTGAGGGGTCAATTTTACTAAAATGGCTATAACTTTTGAACGGAATGAGATATCTTCACCAAACTCAGTACACATGTGTATAAGCTCGATCCTTGGTCAAATCAAAAAAATTGCGGAGCTTGAACACTTGGTGGCGCTATAAAACGGAAAAAACATATTATTGACTATAAATACACATCCGTTAGTCCGATCGACTTCAAAATTGGTATGCAGTCTCTTGGACCAAAGGGGCACAAGTGTCTATGAGGACATTGGCGTATCTCAAAAAACATGGCCGCCATTGGCCAATGAAGTTTGAGGACCTATTTGACAAGGTTAACGGAGGTCGATCGGAACCAAACTCAGTGGGCATGTTTGACTCATGGCCCTAAAGGTCTGTAAGAATTTTGAAAGAAATCGGCCACTAGTTGGCGCTAACGAGTTTTTTGGCTCTGTAATCGCGCAGCGATTCACTCATTCACACAAGATACATATCGTTTGATAGATCTCCTCATGCCGAGAAACTTTGCCTCAAGGACCATTGCTGTCAATCAAATCGTTCATTAATTATTCACAAATATGTTAAAAACCTACTTTTGCGAACTAGTCCTAGGTTTTTCGCCCGATCTCGATCAAACCACTGCAGTAATATTCTCTGGACTCTCTTCATCAATAATTATCGAAAAAATGTTGAATTTTGTCCTTTGTTTGGCTATAATGGGCTAATTTAGAAAAGGGGGTGTGACCATACATACTCAAAAGCCTATAAAAACTAAACAAAAACTCAAAACTTTATAAAAATTGGTGAAAACGTGTACCAGATGACCCTTAACAAGCATGCAAAGTTTCATGAAGATTGGACCATAGGTGGCGCTATAACAGTTAAAAAGGTGTCCAAAATATGAAAATTCTATATTAAATGACCTGAAATTGCTACAATTAAAAAATGCTCATACATTCACTCAAACACTACATCTTCATATGATATGTCATTTATTTAATGTTGGCCAGCACCCTAACAGCGTAAAAGTCGAAAAAGGCCTTAAATACTCGAACCCCGCTCAATGCTGCTTGCAGCTTTAATTAGGGGTTCGAGTGCGTAGCACTGAATCCCTATTGTATTTGTTAGGATTTTTATTAGGGGTTCGAGTGCGTAGCACTGAATCCCTATTGTTTTTGTTAGGATTTTTATTATTATTATTATTATTATTATTTTTCTGCCGTAAAACTGAATGGGCAGCCCAAACCGTAAGGCCTAGAGACTTGAAACTTGGTCAGATGATAGAGCAAAAATCGAGGAGAACCTCACAAAGAATCAGCCCAATCGGACCATAGGTGGCGCTATAGCGAACCGAAACGCGAAACCTATCATAACTTCTAAACCGTTTGTCCTAGACTCAAGTGTCTTATATCACTGGAATCCTTGGCTCAATCAAAACAAAATGGCTATCTCCGATTTCATTTCCGGTATGCAAATTTTTCCGCCATTTTGAAATTTGTCCAAAACCTACTTTTGCGAACTAGTCCTAGGTTTTTCGCCCGATCGGAACCAAACCAGTGCAGAAATATTCTCTGGACACTGAATATCAATAATTATCAAAAAAAAGTTGAAATTTTGACTCACGGTCGCAAAGGGCCACAAAAACGTTCGAAAGTGACGGGGCCACTTTTACTAAAATGGCTATAACTTTTGAATGGAATGAGATATCTTCACCAAAATCGACACACACGTGTATAAGCTGAATCTTTGGTCAAATCAAAAAAATTGCGGAGCTTGTCCACTTGGTGGCGCTATAAGGCGGAGAAGACATATAAACAGCTATAAATACACAGCCGTTAGTCCGATCGACTTGAAAATTGGTATGCAGTGTCTTGGGCCAAAGGGCCACAAGTATCTATGAGGACATTGGCGTATCTCAAAAAACATGGCCGCCATTGGCAATTGAAGTTTGAGCACCTATTTGACAAGGTTAACGGAGGTCAATCAGAACGAAACTCGGTGAGCATGTTCGACTCACGGCCCTAAAGGTCTGCAAGAATTTTGAAAGAAATCGGCCACTAGTTGGCGCTAACGAGTTTTTTGGCTCTGTAATCACGCGGCGTTTCACACATCCACACAATATGCATATCATTTGATAGATCTCCTCATGCCGAGAAAAATTGCTTCAAGAACCATTGCTGTCAATCAAATCATTCATTAATTATTCACACATTTGTTAAAAACCTACTTTTGCGAACTAGTCCTAGGTTTTTCGCCCGATCTGGATCAAACCACTGCAGTAATATTCTCTGGACTCTCTAGATCTATAATTATCAAAAAAATGTTGAATTTTGTCTTTTGGTTGGCTATAATTGGCTCATTTAGTGAAGGGGGCGTGGTAATATATATCCAAAAGCCAATAAAACCTAAACAAAAACTCAAAACTTTCCAAAAATGGGTGACAACATGTAGCAGATGATCTTTAACAAGCATGCAAAGTTTCATGACCATCGGAACATAGGTGGCGCTGTAACAGTTAAAAAGGTTTCAAAAACATGATATTTCTATTATATATAGAACTAAAAACTCAATTAAACGTCAATATCTTCACATATACACTATATCTTCATATCACTTGATAGATCTGCTCATTCTGAACAACTTTGCCTCAAGGACCACTGTTGTAAATCAAACTGTTCTTTTAATACGTGAGATAATTTTAAAAACATACTTTGGTGAACTCGTCCTGGGTTTTCAAACCATACTCAATAAAATCAGTGCAGTACAATTCTCCAGACTCTCTTGGTCAGTAATTATCAAAAAAATGTTGAACATTTGCATTTGGACAGCTATAACAGAGCCATTTCATAATATGCTTTTTATCTAGTGTAGATTAAAGTCTACAAATACTAAAATAAAACAAAAATTCACAAACCTAAGTAAAATTATGTATCATATGATTCAAAACAAGCATATGTTTATGGACACTGAGCAAAAAAAAGCAATTTAATAATTATAAAGCTTAAAACAATGAACCTCTATTTCAACAAAATTACAACTATAGCCACTAGATGGCAGTAGAATACCACTAATGGGCTTACACATACAGATTTACCAGAACAGTGCTTTGTATGGTTTAATGGCTTTATATAGTTGTGAATTTATATGTAAATGATACTAAATCACTGATATTACTTTTCAAATCACATTTAGCCAAAGTTTAAAAGTTAATTTATACAGATATATCATATTTGACAATTACACATGATTATGATTACAGTGAAACATGACAATGATATATCAAATCTTAAAAACACAAGTCTAAAGCATGTTGTCACTTATCATTTATTGTACAAATCTCTTATGTGCAACAAAATATGTGTGCATCTGTCTGTGTATGTAATCATGCTTAATGAACACAATACTTTAACCATTTCATTTCTGTGTATGTTCCTGTTTGTGATTGAATTCTTCATAATGGATATGTTCTGGTGTCAGCCATATATTTCGTGTTGGCCAACACCCTAACGGTATAGAAGCCATAAAGCCCTTAAATACTCGAACCCCGTTAATTGCTGCTTGCAGCTATATTTAGGGGTTCGAGTGCGTAGCACTGAATCCCTATTGTTTTTGTTAGGATTTTTAGGGGTTCGAGTGCGTAGCACTGAAACCCTATTGTAATTGTTAGGATTTTTAGGGGTTCGAGTGCGTAGCACTGAATCCCTATTGTTTTTGTTAGGATTTTTATTATTATTATTATTATTATTATTATTATTATTATTATTTTTCTGCCGTAAAACTGAACGGGCAGCCCAAACCGTAAGGCCTAGAGACTTGAAACTTGGTCAGATGATAGAGCAAAAATCGAGGAGAACCTCACAAAGAATCAGCCCAATCGGACCATAGGTGGCGCTATAGCGAACCGAAACGCGAAACCTATCATAACTCCTAAACCGTTTGTCCTAGACTCAAGTGTCTTATATCACTGTAATCCTTGGCTCAATCAAAACAAAATGGCTATCTCCGATTTCATTTCCGGTATGCAAATTTTTCCGCCATTTTGAAATTTGTCCAAAACCTACTTTTGCGAACTAGTCCTAGGTTTTTCGCCCGATCAGAACCAAACCAGTGCAGAAATATTCTCTGGACACTGAATATCAATAATTATCAAAAAAAAGTTGAACTTTTGACTCACGGTCGCAAAGGGCCACAAAAACGTTCGAAAGTGACGGGGCCACTTTTACTAAAATGGCTATAACTTTTGAATGGAATGAGATATCTTCACCAAACTCGACACACACGTGTATAAGCTGAATCTTTGGTCAAATCAAAAAAATTGCGGAGCTTGTCCACTTGGTGGCGCTATAAAGCGGAGAAGACATATAAACAGCTATAAATACACAGCCGTTAGTCCGATCGACTTGAAAATTGGTATGCAGTGTCTTGGGCCAAAGGGCCACAAGTATCTATGAGGACATTGGCGAATCTCAAAAAACATGGCCGCCATTGGCAATTGAAGTTTGAGCACCTATTTGACAAGGTTATCGGAGGTCAATCAGAACGAAACTCGGTGAGCATGTTCGACTCACAGCCCTAAAGGTCTGCAAGAATTTTGAAAGAAATCGGCCACTAGTTGGCGCTAACGAGTTTTTTGGCTCTGTAATCGCGCGGCGTTTCACACATCCACACAATATGCATATCATTTGATAGATCCCCTCATGCCGAGAAAAATTGCTTCAAGAACCATTGCTGTCAATCAAATCATTCATTAATTATTCACACATTTGTTAAAAACCTACTTTTGCGAACTAGTCCTAGGTTTTTTGCCCGATCTGGATCAAACCACTGCAGTAATATTCTCTGGACTCTCTAGATCAATAATTATCAAAAAAATGTGGAATTTTGTCCTTTGGTGGGCTATAACAGGGTCATTTACAAACGGGGCGTGGCCACATACATTCAAAAGGCTATAGAACCTAAACAAAAACTCAAAACTTTACAAAAATTGGTGAAAACATGTACCAGATGACCCTTAACAAGCATGCAAAGTTTCATGAAGATTAGACAATAGGTGGCGCTATAACAGTTAAAAAGGTGTCAAAAACATGATATTTCTATTGTATAAAGAACTAAAAACCCAATGAAACGTCCAAATATTCACATATACACTATATCTTCATATCATATTATACATCTCCACATTCTGAACAACTTTGCCTCTAGGACCACTGTTGTCAATCAAACTGTTCTTTTAATACGTGAGATAATTTAAAAAACATACTTTGGTGAACTCGTCCTGGGTTTTGAACTCATAGTCAATACAATCACTGCAGTACAATTCTCCAGACTCTCTTGGTCAGTAATTATCAAAAAAAGTTGAACATTTGCATTTGGACAGCTAAAACAGGGCATTTACATAATATGCTTTTCATCTAGTGTACATTAGAAGTCTACAAATACTTAAATAAAACAAAAATTCACAGACCTAAGTAAAATTATGTATCATATGATTCAAAACAAGCATATGTTTATGGACACTGAGCAAAAAAAAGGCAATTTAGTAGTTATAAAGCTTTAAAAAAAATGCACCTCTATTTCAACAAAATTACAACTATAGCCACTAGATGGCAGTAGAATACCACTAATGGGCTTACACATATTATTGGAACAGTGCTATGTATGGTTTAATGGCTGTATATAGTTTTGAATTTATATGTAAATTATACTAAATCACTGTTATAACTTTTCAAATCACATTTAGCCAAAGTTTAAAGCTTAATTTATACAGATATATCATATTTGACAATTACACATGATTATGATTACAGTAAAACATGAAAATGATATATCAAATCTTAAAAACACAAGTCTTAAGCATTTTGTCACTTATCATTTATTATACAAATCTCTTATGAGCAACAAAATATGTGTGCATCTGTCTGTGTCTGTAATCATGCTTAATGAACACAATAGTTTAACCATTTCATTTCTGTGTATGTTTCTGTTTGTGATTGAATTCTTCATAATGGATATGGTCTGGTGTCAGCCATATATTTCGTGTTGGCCAACACCCTAACGGTATAGAAGCCGTAAAGGCCTTAAATACTCGAACCCCGTTAATTGCTGCTTGCAGCTATATTTATTATTATTATTTTTCCGCCGTAAAACTGAATGTGCAGCCCAAACCGTAAGGCCTAGAGACTTGAAACTTGGTCAAAAGATAGAGCAAAAATCGAGGAGAACCTATCAAAGTATCAGCCCAATCGGACCATAGGTGGCGCTACAGCGCAAAAAACTAAAATTTTTGACATTATGGCCATAATCTCGTAAACCGCTTGTCGTAGACTCAAAAACTTTACATCGCTGCGATCCTTGGGTCAGGCCGAACAAAAGTGTATTACGGAATTTTTGAGCTGCGGCACACGGTTGACCCCGAAAAATGGACGTGAAGCCGAAACCTACTTTTGCGAACTAGTCCTAGGTTTTTCACCCGATCGGAACCAAACCAGTGCAGGAATATTCTCTGGACACTGAATATCAATAATTATCAAAAAAAAGTTGAATTTTTGACTCATGGTCATAAAGGGTCACCAAAACGTTCGAAAGTTAGGGGTCAATTTTACTAAAATGGCTATAACTTTTGAACGAAATGAGATATCTTCACCAAACTCGGTACACATGTGTATAAGCTCGATCCTTGGTTAAAATCAAAAAAATTGCGGAGCTTGAACACTTGGTGGCGCTATAAAACGGAAAAAACATATTATTGACTATAAATACGCAGCCGTTAGTCCGATCGACTTGAAAATTGGTATGCAGTGACTTGGACCAAAGGGGCATAGGTGTCTATGAGGACATTGGCGTATCTCAAAAAACATGGCCGCCATTGGCCAATGAAGTTTGAGCACCTATTTGACAAGGTTAACGGAAGTCGATCGGAATGAAACTCGGTGGGCATGTTTGACTCACGGCCCTAAAGGTCTGTAAGAATTTTGAAAGAAATCGGCCACTAGTTGGCGCTAACGAGATTTTTTGGCTCTGTAATCGCTCGGCGTTTCACACATCCACACAATATGCATATCATTTGATAGATCCCCTCATGCAGAGAAACTTTGACTCAAGAACCATTGCTGTCAATCAAATCGTTCATTAATTATTCACAAATATGTTAAAAACCTACTTTTGCGAACTAGTCCTAGGTTTTTCGCCCGATCTGGATCAAACCACTGCAGTAATATTCTCTGGACTGTCTAGATCAATAATTATCAAAAAAATGTTGAATTTTGTCCTTTGGTTGGCTATAATGGGCTCATTTAATAAAGGGGGCGTGGCAATATATATCCAAAAGCCTATAAAACCTAAACAAAAACTCAAAACTTTACAAAAATGGGTGACAACATGTTCCAGATGACCGTTAACAAGCATGCGAAGTTTCATGACGATCGGACCATAGGTGGCGCTATAACAGTTAAAAAGGTGTCAAAAACATGATATTTCTATTGTATATAGAACTAAAAACCCAATTAAACGTCAATATCTTCACATATACAGTATATCTTCATATCATATGATAGATCTCCTCATTCTGAACAACTTTGCCTCTAGGACCAATGTTGTCAATCAAACTGTTCTTTTAATACGTGAGATAATTTTAAAAACATACTTTGGTGAACTCGTTCTGGGTTTTCAACCCATACTCAATAAAATCAGTGCAGTACAATTCTCCAGACTCTCTTAGTCAATAATTATCAAAAAAATGTTGAAGTTTTGCATTTGGACAGCTATAACAGAGCCATTTCTTAACATGCTTTTTATCTAGTGTAGATTAAAGTCTACAAATACTGAAATAAAACACAAAAATTCACAAACCTAATTATGTATTATATGATTCAAAACAAGCATATGTTTATGGACACTGGGCAAAAAAAAGGCAATTTAATAGTTATAAAGCTTAAAACAATGCACCTCTATTTCAACAAAATTACAACTATAGCCACTAGATGGCAGTAGAATACCACTAATGGGCTTGCACATATTTCTAGAACAGTGCTTTGTAGGGTTTAATGGCTTTATGTAGTTTTGACTTTATATGTAAGTGATACTAAATCACTGTTATAACTTTTCAAATCACATTTAGCCAAAGTTTAAAACTTAATTTATACAGATATATCATATTTGACAATTACACATGATTATGATTACAGTGAAACATGACAATGATATATCAAATCTTAAAAACACAAGACTTAAGCATGTTGTCACTTATCATTTATTGTACAAATCTCTTATGTGCAACAAAATATGTGTGCGTCTGTCTGTGTCTGTAATCATGCTTAATGAACACAATAGTTTGGATATGTTCTGGTGTCAACCATATATTTTATGTTGGCCAACACCCTAACGGTATAGAAGCCGTAAAGGCCTTAAATACTCGAACCCCGGTAATTGCTGCTTGCAGCTATATTTAGGGGTTCGAGTGCGTAGCACTGAATCCCTATTGTAATTGTTAGGATTTTTATTATTATTATTTTTCTGCCGTAAAACTGAACGGGCAGCCCAAACCGTAAGGCCTAGAGACTTGAAACTAGGTCAGATGATAGAGCAAAAATCGAGGAGAACCTCACAAAGAATCAGCCCAATCGGACCATAGGTGGCGCTATAGCGAACCAAAACGCGAAACCTATCATAACTCCTAAACCGTTTGTCCTAGACTCAAGTGCCTTATATCACTGGAATCCTTGGCTCAATCAAAACAAAATGGCTATCTCCGATTTCATTTCCGGTATGCAAATTTTTCCGCCATTTTGAAATTTGTCCAAAACCTACTTTTGCGAACTAGTCCTAGGTTTTTCGCCCGACCGGAACCAAACCAGTGCAGAAATATTCTCTGGACACTGAATATCAATAATTATCAAAAAAAAGTTGAACTTTTGACTCACGGTCGCAAAGGGCCACCAAAACGTTCGAAAGTGACGGGGCCACTTTTACTAAAATGGCTATAACTTTTGAATGGAATGAGATATTTTCACAAAACTCGACACACACGTGTATAAGCTTAATCTTTGGTCAAATCAAAAAAATTGCGGAGCTTGTCCACTTGGTGGCGCTATAAGGCGGAAAAAGCATATAAACAGATATAAATACACAGCCATTAGTCTGATCGACTTGAAAATTGGTATGCAGTGACTTGGACCAAAGGGGCACAAGTGTCTATTAGGACATTGGCGTATCTCAAAAAACATGGCCGCCATTGGCCAATGAAGTTTGAGTACCTATTTGACAAGGTTAACGGAGGTCAATCAGAACGAAACTCGGTGGGCATGTTCGACTCACGGCCCTAAAGGTCTGTAAGAATTTTGAAAGATATCGGCCACTAGTTGGCGCTAACGAGTGTTTTTGGCTCTGTAATCGCGCGGCGTTTCACACATCCACACAATATGCATATCATTTGATAGATCCCCTCATGCCGAGAAACTTTGACTCAAGAACCATTGCTCTCAATCAAATCCTTCATTAATTATTCACAAATATGTTAAAAACCTACTTTTGCGAACTAGTCCTAGGTTTTTCGCCCGATCTGGATCAAACCACTGCAGTAATATTCTCTGGACTCTCTAGATCAATAATTATCAAAAAAATGTTGAATTTTGTCCTTTGGTTGGCTAGAACAGGGTCATTTACAAAAGGGTCGTGGTCACATATACTCAAAAGCCTATAGAATCTAAACAAAAACTCAAAACTTTACAAAAATTGGTGAAAACATGTACCACATGTGTCTTATCAAGCATGCATAGTTTCATGACGATCGGACCATAGGTGGCGCTATAACAGTTAAAAAGGTATCAAAAACATGATATTTCTATTGTATAAAGAACTTGAAACCCAATTAAACGACAATAACTTCACATATACACTATATCTTCATATCATATGATACATCTCCTCATTCTGAGCAACTTTGCCTCTAGGACCAATGTTGTAAATCAAACTGTTCTTTTAAAATGTGAGATCATTTAAAAAACATACTTTGGTGAACTCATCCTGGGTTTTCCACCCATACTCAATAAAATCAGTGCAGTACAATTCTCCAGACACTCTTGGTCAGTAATTATCAAAAAAATGTTGAACATTTGCATTTGGACAGCTATAACAGGGCCATTTCATAATATGCTTTTTATCTAGTGTACATTAGAAGTCTACAAATACTTAAATAAAACAAAAATTCACAAACCTAAGTAAAATTATGTATCATATGATTCAAAACAAGCATATGTTCATGGACACTGAGCAAAAAAAAGGCAATTTAGTAGTTATAAAGCTTTAAAAAAAAATGCACTTCTATTTCAACAAAATTACAACTATAGCCACTAGATGGCAGTAGAATACCACTAATGGGCTTACACATGTTAATAGAACAGTGCTTTGTGGGGTTTAATGGCTTTATGTAGTTTTGAATTGATATGTAAGTGATACTAAATCACCATTATAGCTTTTCAAATCACATTTAGCCAAATTTAAAACTTAATTTATACAGATATATCATATTTGACAATTACACATGATTATGATTACAGTGAAACATGACAATGATATATCAAATCTTAAAAACACTAGACTTAAGCATGTTGTCACTTATCATTTATTGTACAAATCTCTTATGTGCAACAAAATATGTGTGCATCTGTCTGTGTGTGTAATCGTGCTTAATGAACACAATAGTTTAACCATTTCATTTCTGTGTATGTTTCTGTTTGTGAGTGTATTCTTCGTAATGGATATGTTCTGGTGCCAGCCATATATTTCTTGTTGGCCAACACCCTAACGGTATAGAAGCCGTAAAGGCCTTAAATACTCGAACCCCGGTAAATGCTGCTTGCAGCTTTAATTATTATTATTATTATTTTTTTTCTGCCGTAAAACTGAACGTGCAGCCCAAACCGTAAGTGCTAGAGACTTGAAACTTGGTCAGCAGATAGAGCAAAAATCGAGGAGAACCTATCAAAGTATCAGCCCAATCGGACCATAGGTGGCGCTACAGCGCAAAAAACTAAAATTTTTGACATTTTTGCCATAATCTCGTAAACGGTTTGTCGTAGACTCAAAAACTTTACATCGTTGCGTTCCTTGGGTCAGGCCGAACAAAAGTGTATTGCGAAATTTTTGAGCTGCGATGCACGATTGACCCCGAAAACTGGACGTATGTCCGAAACCTACTTTTGCGAACTAGTCCTAGGTTTTTCGCCCGATCGGAACCAAACCAGTGCAGGAATATTCTCTGGACACTGAATATCAATAATTATCAAAAAAAAGTTGAATTTTTCACTCACGGTCGTAAAGGACCACCAAAACGTTCGAAAGTGAGGGGTCAATTTTACTAAAATGGCTATAACATTTGAACGGAATGAGATATCTTCACCAAACTCGGTACACATGTGTACAAGCTCGATCCTTGGTCAAATCAAAACAAATTGCGGAGCTTGACCACTTGGTGGCGCTATAAGACGGAAAAAACATATTTTTGGCTATAAATACACAGCAGTTAGTCCGATCGACTTGAAAATTGGTATGTAGACTCTTGGACCAAAGGGGCACAAGGGTCTATGAGGACATTGGCGTACCTCAAAAAACATGGCCGCCATTGGCCAATGAAGTTTGAGCACCTATTTGACAAGGTTAACGGAGGTCAATCAGAACGAAACTCGGTGGGCATGTTCGACTCAGGGCCCTAAAGGTCTGTAAGAATTTTTAAAGAAATCGGCCACTAGTTGGCGCTAACGAGTTTTTTTGGCTCTGGAATTGCGCGGCGTTTCACACATCCACACAATATGCATATCATTTGATAGATCTCCTCATGCCGAGAAAAACTGCTTCAAGAACCATTGCTGTCAATCAAATCGTTCATTAATTATTCACAAATATGTTAGAAACCTACTTTTGCGAACTAGTCCTAGGTTTTTTGCCCGATCTGGATCAAACCACTGCAGTAATATTCTCTGGACTCTCTAGATCAATAATTATCAAAAAAATGTTGAATTTTGTCCTTTGGTTGGCTATAATGGGCTCATTTAGTAAAGGGGGCGTGGCAACATATATCCAAAAGCCTATAAAACCTAAACAAAAACTCAAAACCTTACAAAAATGGGTGACAACATGTAGCAGATGACCCTTAACAAGCATGCAAAGTTTCATGAAGATCGGACAATAGGTGGCGCTATAACAGTTAAAAAGGTGTCAAAAACATGATATTTCTATTGTATATAGAACTAAAAACCCAATTAAACGTCAATATCTTCACATATACACTATATCTTCATATCATATGATACATCTCCTCATTCTGAACAACTTTGCCTCTAGGACCAATGTTGTCAATCAAACTGTTCTTTTAATACGTGAGATCATTTTAAAAACATACTTTGGTGAACTCGTCCTGGGTTTTCAAACCATACTCAATAAAATCAGTGCAGTACAATTCTCCAGACTCTCGTAGTCAATAATTATCAAAAAAAATGTTGAAAATTTGCATTTGGACAGCTATAACAGAGCCATTTCATAATATGCTTTTTTATCTAGTGTAGATTAAAGTCTACAAATATTAAAATAAAACAAAAATTCACAAACCTAAGTAAAATTATGTATCATATGATTCAAAACAAGCATATGTTTATGGACACTGGGCAAAAAAGGCAATTTAATAGTTATAAAGCTTAAAAACAATGCACCTCTATTTCAATAAAATTACAACTACAGCCACTAGATGGCAGTAGAATACCACTAATGGGCTTACACATGTTAATAGAACAGTGCTTTGTAGGGTTTAATGGCTTTATGTAGTTTTGAATTTATATGTTAGTGATACTAAATCACTGTTATAACTTTTCAAATCACATTTAGCCAAAGTTTAAAACTTAATTTATACAGATATATCATATTTGACAATTACACATGATTATGATTACAGTGAAACATGACAATGATATATCAAATCTTAAAAACACAAGACTTAAGCATGTTGTCACTTATCATTTATTGTACAAATCTCTTATGTGCAACAAAATATGTGTGCATCTGTCTGTCTCTGTAATCATGCTTAATGAACACAATAGTTTAACCATTTCATTTCTGTGTATGTTTCTGTTTGTGAGTGTATTCTTCGTAATGGATATGTTCTGGTGTCAGCCATATATTTTATGTTGGCCAACACCCTAACGGTATAGAAGCCGTAAAGGCCTTAAATACTCGAACCCCGCTCAATGCTGCTTGCAGCTTTAATTATTAGGGGTTCGAGTGCGTAGCACTGAATCCCTATTGTTTTTGTTAGGATTTTTATTATTATTATTATTATTATTATTATTATTCTGCCCTAAAACTGAATGTGCAGCCCAAACCGTAAGGCCTAGAGACTTGAAACTTGGTCAGATTGTGGTGACTGCGGCCAGAATGGATAATCCAAAGACTCGCCCCAATCGGACTAAAGGTGGCGCTACAGCGCAAAAAACTAAATTTTTTGAGTTTTTTGGCTTTTTCTCGTAAACCGCTTGCCGTAGACTCAAAAACTTTACATCCTTGTGATCCTTGGGTCAGCCCGGACAAAAGTGCAAAGGCGACTTTTTTTCTCTAGGACGCACCGTTTTCCCGCAAAATGGACGTATGTCCGAAACCTACTTTTGCGAACTAGTCCTAGGTTTTTTGCCCGATCGGAACCAAACCAGTGCAGGAATATTCTCTGGACACTGAATATCAATAATTATCAAAAAAAAGTGGAATTTTTGACTCATGGTCGCAAAGGGCCACCAAAACGTCCGTAACCGACGGGGCCACTTTTACTAAAATGGCTATAACTTTTGAACGGAATGAGATATCTTCACCAAACTCGGTACACATGTGTATAAGCTCGATCCTTGGTCAAATCAAAAAAAATTGCGGAGCTTGAACACTTGGTGGCGCTATAAAACGAAAAAAACATATTATTGACTATAAATACACAGCCGTTAGTCCGATCGACTTCGAAATTGGTATGCAGTCTCTTGGACCAAAGGGGCACAAGTGTCTATGAGGACATTGGCGTATCTCAAAAAACATGGCCGCCATTGGCCAATGAATTTTGAGCACCTATTTGACAAGGTTAACGGAGGTCAATCAGAACGAAACTCGGTGGGCATGTTCGACTCACGGCCCTAAAGGTCTGTAAGAATTTTGAAAGAAATCGGCCACTAGTTGGCGCCAACGAGTGTTTTTGGCTCTGTAATCGCGCGGCGTTTCACACATCCACACAATATGCATATCATTTGATAGATCTCCTCATGTCGAGAAAAATTGCTTCAAGAACCATTGCTGTCAATCAAATCGTTCATTAATTATTCACAAATATGTTAAAAACCTACTTTTGCGAACTAGTCCTAGGTTTTTTGCCCGATCTGGATCAAACCACTGCAGTAATATTCTCTGGACTGTCTAGATCAATAATTATCAAAAAAATGTTGAATTTTGTCTTTTGGTTGTCTATAATGGGCTAATTTAGAAAAGGGGGTGTGACCACACATACTCAAAAGCCTATAAAAACTAAACAAAAACTCAAAACTTTACAAAAATGGGTGTCAACATGTACCAAGTGACCCTGAACAAGCATACAAAGTTTCATGAAGATCGGACCATAGGTGGCGCTATAACAGTTAAAAAGGTGTCAAAAACATGATATTTCTATTGTATAAAGAACTTAAAACCCAATTAAACGTCAATATCTTCAAATATACACTATATCTTCATATCACATGATAGATCTCCTCATTCTGAACAACTTTGCCTCTAGGACCACTGTTGTAAATCAAACTGTTCTTTTAATATATGAGATCATTTAAAAAACATACTTTGGTGAACTCATCCTGGGTTTTCCACCCATACTCAATACAATCAGTGCAGTACGATTCTCCAGACTCTCTTGGTCAGTAATTATCAAAAAAATGTTGAACATTTGCATTTGGACAGCTATAACAGGGCCATTTCATAATATGCTTTTTATCTAGTGTACATTAGAAGTCTACAAATACTTACATAAAACAAAAATTCACAAACCTAAGTAAAATTATGTATCATATGATTCAAAACAAGCATATGTTCATGGACACTGAGCAAAAAAAAGGCAATTTAGTAGTTATAAAGCTTTAAAAAAAATGCACCTCTATTTCAACAAAATTACAACTATAGCCACTAGATGGCAGTAGAATACCACTAATGGGCTTACACATTTTAATAGAACAGTGCTTTGTATGGTTTAATGGCTTTATGTAGTTTTGAATTGATATGTAAGTGATACTAAATCACTGTTATACCTTTTCAAATCACATTTAGCCAAAGTTTAAAACTTAATTTATATTATATCATATTTGTCAATTACACATGATTGTGATTACAGTCAAACATGACAATGATATATCAAATCTTAAAAACACAAGTTTTAAGCATTTTGTCACTTATCATTTATTGTACAAATCTCTTATGTGCAACAAAATATGTGTGCATCTGTCTGTGTGTGTAATCATGCTTAATGAACATAACAGTTTAACCATTTCATTTCTGTGTATGTTTCTGTTTGTGAGTGTATTCTTCGTAATGGATATGTTCTGGTGTCAGCCATATATTTCTTGTTGGCCAACACCTTAACGGTATAGAAGCCGTAAAGGCCTTAAATACTCGAACCCCGCTCAATGCTGCTTGCAGCTTTAATTAGGGGTTCGAGTGCGTAGCACTGAATCCCTATTGTTTTTGTTAGGATTTTTATTATTATTAGGGGTTCGAGTGCGTAGCACTGAATCCCTATTGTTTTTGTTAGGATTTTTATTATTAGGGGTTCGAGTGCGTAGCACTGAATCCCTATTGTTTTTGTTAGGATTTTTATTATTATTATTATTATTATTATTATTATTTTTCTGCCGTAAAACTGAACGGGCAGCCCAAACCGTAAGGCCTAGAGACTTGAAACTTGGTCAGATGATAGAGCAAAAATCGAGGAGAACCTCACAAAGAATCAGCCCAATCGGACCATAGGTGGCGCTATAGCGAACCGAAACGCGAAACCTATCATAACTCCTAAACCGTTTGTCCTAGACTCAAGTGTCTTATATCATTGGAATCCTTGGCTCAATCAAAACAAAATGGCTATCTCCGATTTCATTTCCGGTATGCAAATTTTTCCGCCATTTTGAAATTTGTCCAAAACCTACTTTTACGAACTAGTCCTAGGTTTTTCGCCCGATCGGAACCAAACCAGTGCAGAAATATTCTCTGGACACTGATTATCAATAATTATCAAAAAAAAGTTGAACTTTTCACTCACGGTCGCAAAGGGCCACCAAAACGTTCGAAAGTGACGGGGCCACTTTTACTAAAATGGCTATAACTTTTGAATGGAATGAGATATCTTCACAAAACTCGACACACACGTGCATAAGCTTAATCTTTGGTCAAATCAAAAAAATTGCGGAGCTTGTCCACTTGGTGGCGCTATAAGGCGGAAAAAGCATATAAACAGTTATAAATACACAGCCATTAGTCCGATCGACTTGAAAATTGGTATGCAGTGACTTGGACCAAAGGGGCACAAGTGTCTATGAGGACATTGGCGTATCTCAAAAAACATGGCCGCCATTGGCCAATGAAGTTTGAGCACCTATTTGACAAGGTTAACGGAGGTTAATCAGAACGAAACTCGGTGGGCATGTTCGACTCACGGCCCTAAAGGTCTGTAAGAATTTTGAAAGAAATCGGCCACTAGTTGGCGCTAACGAGGGTTTTTGGCTCTGTAATCGCTCGGTGTTTCACACATCCACACAATATGCATATCATTTGATAGATCCCCTCATGCCGAGAAACTTTGACTCAAGAACCATTGCTGTCAATCAAATCGTTCATTAATTATTCACAAATATGTTAAAAACCTACTTTTGCGAACTAGTCCTAGGATTTTCGCCCGATCTGGATCAAACCACTGCAGTAATATTCTCTGGACTCTCTAGATCAATAATTATCAAAAAAATGTTGAATTTTGTCCTTTGGTTGGCTATAATGGGCTCATTAATAAAGGGGGCGTGGCAATATATATCCAATAGCCTATAAAACCTAAACAAAAACTCAAAACTTTACAGAAATGGGTGACAACATGTAGCAGATGACCCTTAACAAGCATGCAAAGTTTCATGAAGATCGGACAATAGTTGGCGCTATAACAGTTAAAAAGGTGTCAAAAACATGATATTTCTACTGTATATAGAACTAAAAACCCAATTAAACGTCAATATCTTCACATATACACTATATCTTCATATCACATGATAGATCTCCTCATTCTGAACAACTTTGTCTCTTGGACCAATGTTGTCAATCAAACTGTTCTTTTAATACGTATAATAATTTTAAAAACATACTTTGGTGAACTCCTCCTGGGTTTTCAACCCATACTCAATAAAATCAATGCAGTACAATTCTCCAGACTCTCTTAGTCAATAATTATCAAAAAAATGTTGAACATTTGCATTTGGACAGCTATAACAGAACCATTTCATAATATAATTTTTATCCAGTGTAGATTAAAGTCTACAAATACTAAAATAAAACAAAAATTCACAAACCTAAGTAAAATTATGCATCATATGATTCAAAACAAGCATATGTTTATGGACACTGGGCAAAAAAAGGCAATTTAATAGTTATAAAGCTTAAAAACAATGCACCTCTATTTCAGTAAAATTACAACTATAGCCACTAGATGGCAGTAGAATACCACTAATGGGCTTACACATGTTAATAGAACAGTGCTTTGTAGGGCTTAATGGCTTTATATAGTTTTTAATTCATATGTAAATGATACTAAATCACTGTTATAACTTTTCAATTCACATTTAGCCAAAGATTAAAACTTAATTTATACAGATATATCATATTTGACAATTACACATGATTATGATTACAGTGAAACATGACAATGATATATCAAATCTTAAAAACACAAGTTTTAAGCATGTTGTCACTTATCATTTATTGTACAAATCTCGTATGTGCAACAAAATATGTGTGCATCTGTCTGTGTCTGTAATCATGCTTAATGAACACAATAGTTTAACCATTTCATTTCAATGAAAGTTTCTGTTTGTGAGTGTATTCTTCGTAATGGATATGTTCTGGTGTCAGCCATATATTTCATGTTGGCCAACACCTTAACGGTATAGACGCCGTAAAGGCCTTAAATACTCGAACCCCGGTAAATGCTGCTTGCAGCTTTAATTATTATTATTATTATTATTATTATTATTATTTTTCTGCCGTAAAACTGAACGGGCAGCCCAAACCGTAAGGCCTAGAGACTTGAAACTTGGTCAGATGATAGAGCAAAAATCGAGGAGAACCTCACAAAGAATCAGCCCAATCGGACCATAGGTGGCGCTATAGCGACCCGAAACGCGAAACCTATCATAACTCCTAAACCGTTTGTCCTAGACTCAAGTGTCTTATATCATTGGAATCCTTGGCTCAATCAAAACAAAATGGCTATCTCCGATTTCATTTCCGGTATGCAAATTTTTCCGCCATTTTGAAATTTGTCCAAAACCTACTTTTGCGAACTAGTCCTAGGTTTTTCGCCCGATCGGAACCAAACCAGTGCAGAAATATTCTCTGGACACTGAATACCAATAATTATCAAAAAAAAGTTGAACTTTTGACTCATGGTCGCAAAGGGCCACCAAAACGTTCGAAAGTGACGGGGCCACTTTTACTAAAGTGGCTATAACTTTTGAATGGAATGAGATATCTTCACCAAACTCGACACACACGTGTATAATCTGAATCTTTGGTCAAATCAAAAAAATTGCGGAGCTTGTCCACTTGGTGGCGCTATAAGGCGGAAAAAACATATAAACAGCTATAAATACACAGCCGTTAGTCCGATCGACTTGAAAATTGGTATGCAGTGTCTTGGACCAAAGGGCCACAAGTATCTATGAGGACATTGGCGTATCTCAAAAAAACATGGCCGCCATTGGTCAATGAAGTTTGAGCACCTATTTGACAAGGTTAACGGAAGTCGATCGGAATGAAACTCGGTGGGCATGTTCGACTCACGGCCCTAAAGGTCTGTAAGAATTTTGAAAGAAATCGGCCACTAGTTGGCGCTAACGAGATTTTTTGGCTCTGTAATCGCTCGGCGTTTCACACATCCACACAATATGCATATCATTTGATAGATCCCCTCATGCAGAGAAACTTTGAATCAAGAACCATTGCTGTCAATCAAATCATTCATTAATTATTCACAAATATGTTAAAAACCTACTTTTGCGAACTAGTCCTAGGTTTTTCGCCCGATCTGGATCAAACCACTGCAGTAATATTCTCTGGACTCTCTAGATCAATAATTATCAAAAAAATGTTGAATTTTGTCCTTTGGTTGGCTATAATGGGCTCATTTAATGAAGGGGGCGTGGCAATATATATCCAAAAGCCTATAAAACCTAAACAAAAACTCAAAACTTTACAAAAATGGGTGACAACATGTTCCAGATGACCGTTAACAAGCATGCGAAGTTTCATGACGATCGGACCATAGGTGGCGCTATAACAGTTAAAAAGGTGTCAAAAACATGATATTTCTATTGTATATAGAACTAAAAACCCAATTAAACGTCAATATCTTCACATATACACTATATCTTCATATCATATGATACATCTCCTCATTCTGAACAACTTTGCCTCTAGGACCAATGTTGTCAATCAAACTGTTCTTTTAATACGTGAGATCATTTTAAAAACATACTTTGGTGAACTCGTCCTGGGTTTTCAAACCATACTCAATAAAATCAGTGCAGTACAATTCTCCAGACTCTCGTAGTCAATAATTATCAAAAAAAATGTTGAAAATTTGCATTTGGACAGCTATAACAGAGCCATTTCATAATATGCTTTTTTATCTAGTGTAGATTAAAGTCTACAAATATTAAAATAAAACAAAAATTCACAAACCTAAGTAAAATTATGTATCATATGATTCAAAACAAGCATATGTTTATGGACACTGGGCAAAAAAGGCAATTTAATAGTTATAAAGCTTAAAAACAATGCACCTCTATTTCAATAAAATTACAACTACAGCCACTAGATGGCAGTAGAATACCACTAATGGGCTTACACATGTTAATAGAACAGTGCTTTGTAGGGTTTAATGGCTTTATGTAGTTTTGAATTTATATGTTAGTGATACTAAATCACTGTTATAACTTTTCAAATCACATTTAGCCAAAGTTTAAAACTTAATTTATACAGATATATCATATTTGACAATTACACATGATTATGATTACAGTGAAACATGACAATGATATATCAAATCTTAAAAACACAAGACTTAAGCATGTTGTCACTTATCATTTATTGTACAAATCTCTTATGTGCAACAAAATATGTGTGCATCTGTCTGTCTCTGTAATCATGCTTAATGAACACAATAGTTTAACCATTTCATTTCTGTGTATGTTTCTGTTTGTGAGTGTATTCTTCGTAATGGATATGTTCTGGTGTCAGCCATATATTTTATGTTGGCCAACACCCTAACGGTATAGAAGCCGTAAAGGCCTTAAATACTCGAACCCCGCTCAATGCTGCTTGCAGCTTTAATTATTAGGGGTTCGAGTGCGTAGCACTGAATCCCTATTGTTTTTGTTAGGATTTTTATTATTATTATTATTATTATTATTATTATTCTGCCCTAAAACTGAATGTGCAGCCCAAACCGTAAGGCCTAGAGACTTGAAACTTGGTCAGATTGTGGTGACTGCGGCCAGAATGGATAATCCAAAGACTCGCCCCAATCGGACTAAAGGTGGCGCTACAGCGCAAAAAACTAAATTTTTTGAGTTTTTTGGCTTTTTCTCGTAAACCGCTTGCCGTAGACTCAAAAACTTTACATCCTTGTGATCCTTGGGTCAGCCCGGACAAAAGTGCAAAGGCGACTTTTTTTCTCTAGGACGCACCGTTTTCCCGCAAAATGGACGTATGTCCGAAACCTACTTTTGCGAACTAGTCCTAGGTTTTTTGCCCGATCGGAACCAAACCAGTGCAGGAATATTCTCTGGACACTGAATATCAATAATTATCAAAAAAAAGTGGAATTTTTGACTCATGGTCGCAAAGGGCCACCAAAACGTCCGTAACCGACGGGGCCACTTTTACTAAAATGGCTATAACTTTTGAACGGAATGAGATATCTTCACCAAACTCGGTACACATGTGTATAAGCTCGATCCTTGGTCAAATCAAAAAAAATTGCGGAGCTTGAACACTTGGTGGCGCTATAAAACGAAAAAAACATATTATTGACTATAAATACACAGCCGTTAGTCCGATCGACTTCGAAATTGGTATGCAGTCTCTTGGACCAAAGGGGCACAAGTGTCTATGAGGACATTGGCGTATCTCAAAAAACATGGCCGCCATTGGCCAATGAATTTTGAGCACCTATTTGACAAGGTTAACGGAGGTCAATCAGAACGAAACTCGGTGGGCATGTTCGACTCACGGCCCTAAAGGTCTGTAAGAATTTTGAAAGAAATCGGCCACTAGTTGGCGCCAACGAGTGTTTTTGGCTCTGTAATCGCGCGGCGTTTCACACATCCACACAATATGCATATCATTTGATAGATCTCCTCATGTCGAGAAAAATTGCTTCAAGAACCATTGCTGTCAATCAAATCGTTCATTAATTATTCACAAATATGTTAAAAACCTACTTTTGCGAACTAGTCCTAGGTTTTTTGCCCGATCTGGATCAAACCACTGCAGTAATATTCTCTGGACTGTCTAGATCAATAATTATCAAAAAAATGTTGAATTTTGTCTTTTGGTTGTCTATAATGGGCTAATTTAGAAAAGGGGGTGTGACCACACATACTCAAAAGCCTATAAAAACTAAACAAAAACTCAAAACTTTACAAAAATGGGTGTCAACATGTACCAAGTGACCCTGAACAAGCATACAAAGTTTCATGAAGATCGGACCATAGGTGGCGCTATAACAGTTAAAAAGGTGTCAAAAACATGATATTTCTATTGTATAAAGAACTTAAAACCCAATTAAACGTCAATATCTTCAAATATACACTATATCTTCATATCACATGATAGATCTCCTCATTCTGAACAACTTTGCCTCTAGGACCACTGTTGTAAATCAAACTGTTCTTTTAATATATGAGATCATTTAAAAAACATACTTTGGTGAACTCATCCTGGGTTTTCCACCCATACTCAATACAATCAGTGCAGTACGATTCTCCAGACTCTCTTGGTCAGTAATTATCAAAAAAATGTTGAACATTTGCATTTGGACAGCTATAACAGGGCCATTTCATAATATGCTTTTTATCTAGTGTACATTAGAAGTCTACAAATACTTACATAAAACAAAAATTCACAAACCTAAGTAAAATTATGTATCATATGATTCAAAACAAGCATATGTTCATGGACACTGAGCAAAAAAAAGGCAATTTAGTAGTTATAAAGCTTTAAAAAAAATGCACCTCTATTTCAACAAAATTACAACTATAGCCACTAGATGGCAGTAGAATACCACTAATGGGCTTACACATTTTAATAGAACAGTGCTTTGTATGGTTTAATGGCTTTATGTAGTTTTGAATTGATATGTAAGTGATACTAAATCACTGTTATACCTTTTCAAATCACATTTAGCCAAAGTTTAAAACTTAATTTATATTATATCATATTTGTCAATTACACATGATTGTGATTACAGTCAAACATGACAATGATATATCAAATCTTAAAAACACAAGTTTTAAGCATTTTGTCACTTATCATTTATTGTACAAATCTCTTATGTGCAACAAAATATGTGTGCATCTGTCTGTGTGTGTAATCATGCTTAATGAACATAACAGTTTAACCATTTCATTTCTGTGTATGTTTCTGTTTGTGAGTGTATTCTTCGTAATGGATATGTTCTGGTGTCAGCCATATATTTCTTGTTGGCCAACACCTTAACGGTATAGAAGCCGTAAAGGCCTTAAATACTCGAACCCCGCTCAATGCTGCTTGCAGCTTTAATTAGGGGTTCGAGTGCGTAGCACTGAATCCCTATTGTTTTTGTTAGGATTTTTATTATTATTAGGGGTTCGAGTGCGTAGCACTGAATCCCTATTGTTTTTGTTAGGATTTTTATTATTAGGGGTTCGAGTGCGTAGCACTGAATCCCTATTGTTTTTGTTAGGATTTTTATTATTATTATTATTATTATTATTATTATTTTTCTGCCGTAAAACTGAACGGGCAGCCCAAACCGTAAGGCCTAGAGACTTGAAACTTGGTCAGATGATAGAGCAAAAATCGAGGAGAACCTCACAAAGAATCAGCCCAATCGGACCATAGGTGGCGCTATAGCGAACCGAAACGCGAAACCTATCATAACTCCTAAACCGTTTGTCCTAGACTCAAGTGTCTTATATCATTGGAATCCTTGGCTCAATCAAAACAAAATGGCTATCTCCGATTTCATTTCCGGTATGCAAATTTTTCCGCCATTTTGAAATTTGTCCAAAACCTACTTTTACGAACTAGTCCTAGGTTTTTCGCCCGATCGGAACCAAACCAGTGCAGAAATATTCTCTGGACACTGATTATCAATAATTATCAAAAAAAAGTTGAACTTTTCACTCACGGTCGCAAAGGGCCACCAAAACGTTCGAAAGTGACGGGGCCACTTTTACTAAAATGGCTATAACTTTTGAATGGAATGAGATATCTTCACAAAACTCGACACACACGTGCATAAGCTTAATCTTTGGTCAAATCAAAAAAATTGCGGAGCTTGTCCACTTGGTGGCGCTATAAGGCGGAAAAAGCATATAAACAGTTATAAATACACAGCCATTAGTCCGATCGACTTGAAAATTGGTATGCAGTGACTTGGACCAAAGGGGCACAAGTGTCTATGAGGACATTGGCGTATCTCAAAAAACATGGCCGCCATTGGCCAATGAAGTTTGAGCACCTATTTGACAAGGTTAACGGAGGTTAATCAGAACGAAACTCGGTGGGCATGTTCGACTCACGGCCCTAAAGGTCTGTAAGAATTTTGAAAGAAATCGGCCACTAGTTGGCGCTAACGAGGGTTTTTGGCTCTGTAATCGCTCGGTGTTTCACACATCCACACAATATGCATATCATTTGATAGATCCCCTCATGCCGAGAAACTTTGACTCAAGAACCATTGCTGTCAATCAAATCGTTCATTAATTATTCACAAATATGTTAAAAACCTACTTTTGCGAACTAGTCCTAGGATTTTCGCCCGATCTGGATCAAACCACTGCAGTAATATTCTCTGGACTCTCTAGATCAATAATTATCAAAAAAATGTTGAATTTTGTCCTTTGGTTGGCTATAATGGGCTCATTAATAAAGGGGGCGTGGCAATATATATCCAATAGCCTATAAAACCTAAACAAAAACTCAAAACTTTACAGAAATGGGTGACAACATGTAGCAGATGACCCTTAACAAGCATGCAAAGTTTCATGAAGATCGGACAATAGTTGGCGCTATAACAGTTAAAAAGGTGTCAAAAACATGATATTTCTACTGTATATAGAACTAAAAACCCAATTAAACGTCAATATCTTCACATATACACTATATCTTCATATCACATGATAGATCTCCTCATTCTGAACAACTTTGTCTCTTGGACCAATGTTGTCAATCAAACTGTTCTTTTAATACGTATAATAATTTTAAAAACATACTTTGGTGAACTCCTCCTGGGTTTTCAACCCATACTCAATAAAATCAATGCAGTACAATTCTCCAGACTCTCTTAGTCAATAATTATCAAAAAAATGTTGAACATTTGCATTTGGACAGCTATAACAGAACCATTTCATAATATAATTTTTATCCAGTGTAGATTAAAGTCTACAAATACTAAAATAAAACAAAAATTCACAAACCTAAGTAAAATTATGCATCATATGATTCAAAACAAGCATATGTTTATGGACACTGGGCAAAAAAAGGCAATTTAATAGTTATAAAGCTTAAAAACAATGCACCTCTATTTCAGTAAAATTACAACTATAGCCACTAGATGGCAGTAGAATACCACTAATGGGCTTACACATGTTAATAGAACAGTGCTTTGTAGGGCTTAATGGCTTTATATAGTTTTTAATTCATATGTAAATGATACTAAATCACTGTTATAACTTTTCAATTCACATTTAGCCAAAGATTAAAACTTAATTTATACAGATATATCATATTTGACAATTACACATGATTATGATTACAGTGAAACATGACAATGATATATCAAATCTTAAAAACACAAGTTTTAAGCATGTTGTCACTTATCATTTATTGTACAAATCTCGTATGTGCAACAAAATATGTGTGCATCTGTCTGTGTCTGTAATCATGCTTAATGAACACAATAGTTTAACCATTTCATTTCAATGAAAGTTTCTGTTTGTGAGTGTATTCTTCGTAATGGATATGTTCTGGTGTCAGCCATATATTTCATGTTGGCCAACACCTTAACGGTATAGACGCCGTAAAGGCCTTAAATACTCGAACCCCGGTAAATGCTGCTTGCAGCTTTAATTATTATTATTATTATTATTATTATTATTATTTTTCTGCCGTAAAACTGAACGGGCAGCCCAAACCGTAAGGCCTAGAGACTTGAAACTTGGTCAGATGATAGAGCAAAAATCGAGGAGAACCTCACAAAGAATCAGCCCAATCGGACCATAGGTGGCGCTATAGCGACCCGAAACGCGAAACCTATCATAACTCCTAAACCGTTTGTCCTAGACTCAAGTGTCTTATATCATTGGAATCCTTGGCTCAATCAAAACAAAATGGCTATCTCCGATTTCATTTCCGGTATGCAAATTTTTCCGCCATTTTGAAATTTGTCCAAAACCTACTTTTGCGAACTAGTCCTAGGTTTTTCGCCCGATCGGAACCAAACCAGTGCAGAAATATTCTCTGGACACTGAATACCAATAATTATCAAAAAAAAGTTGAACTTTTGACTCATGGTCGCAAAGGGCCACCAAAACGTTCGAAAGTGACGGGGCCACTTTTACTAAAGTGGCTATAACTTTTGAATGGAATGAGATATCTTCACCAAACTCGACACACACGTGTATAATCTGAATCTTTGGTCAAATCAAAAAAATTGCGGAGCTTGTCCACTTGGTGGCGCTATAAGGCGGAAAAAACATATAAACAGCTATAAATACACAGCCGTTAGTCCGATCGACTTGAAAATTGGTATGCAGTGTCTTGGACCAAAGGGCCACAAGTATCTATGAGGACATTGGCGTATCTCAAAAAAACATGGCCGCCATTGGTCAATGAAGTTTGAGCACCTATTTGACAAGGTTAACGGAAGTCGATCGGAATGAAACTCGGTGGGCATGTTCGACTCACGGCCCTAAAGGTCTGTAAGAATTTTGAAAGAAATCGGCCACTAGTTGGCGCTAACGAGATTTTTTGGCTCTGTAATCGCTCGGCGTTTCACACATCCACACAATATGCATATCATTTGATAGATCCCCTCATGCAGAGAAACTTTGAATCAAGAACCATTGCTGTCAATCAAATCATTCATTAATTATTCACAAATATGTTAAAAACCTACTTTTGCGAACTAGTCCTAGGTTTTTCGCCCGATCTGGATCAAACCACTGCAGTAATATTCTCTGGACTCTCTAGATCAATAATTATCAAAAAAATGTTGAATTTTGTCCTTTGGTTGGCTATAATGGGCTCATTTAATGAAGGGGGCGTGGCAATATATATCCAAAAGCCTATAAAACCTAAACAAAAACTCAAAACTTTACAAAAATGGGTGACAACATGTTCCAGATGACCGTTAACAAGCATGCGAAGTTTCATGACGATCGGACCATAGGTGGCGCTATAACAGTTAAAAAGGTGTCAAAAACATGATATTTCTATTGTTTATAGAACTAAAAACCCAATTAAACGTCAATATCTTCACATATACACTATATCTTCATATCATATGATAGATCTCCTCATTCTGAACAACTTTGCCTCTAGGACCAATGTTGTCAATCAAAATGTTCTTTTAATACGTGAGATAATTTTAAAAACATACTTTGGGGAACTCGTTCTGGGTTTTCAACCCATACTCAATAAAATCAGTGCAGTACAATTCTCCAGACTCTCTTAGTCAATAATTATCAAAAAAATGTTGAAGTTTTGCATTTGGACAGCTATAACAGAGCCATTTCTTAACATGCTTTTTATCTAGTGTAGATTAAAGTCTACAAATACTGAAATAAAACACAAAAATTCACAAACCTAATTATGTATTATATGATTCAAAACAAGCATATGTTTATTGACACTGGGCAAAAAAAGGCAATTTAATAGTTATAAAGCTTAAAACAATGAACCTCTATTTCAACAAAATTACAACTATAGCCACTAGATGGCAGTAGAATACCACTAATGGGCTTGCACATATTTCTAGAACAGTGCTTTGTAGGGTTTAATGGCTTTATGTAGTTTTGAATTTATATGTAAGTGATACTAAATCACTGTTATAACTTTTCAAATCACATTTAGCCAAAGTTTAAAAATTAATTTATACAGATATATCATATTTGACAATTACACATGATTATGATTACAGTGAAACATGACAATGATATATCAAATCTTAAAAACACAAGACTTAAGCATGTTGTCACTTATCATTTATTGTACAAATCTCTTATGTGCAACAAAATATGTGTGCGTCTGTCTGTGTCTTTAATCATGCTTAATGAACACAATAGTTTGGATATGTTCTGGTGTCAACCATGTATTTTATGTTGGCCAACACCCTAACGGTATAGAAGCGGTAAAGGCCTTAAATACTCGAACCCCGGTAATTGCTGCTTGCAGCTATATTTATTATTATTATTATTATTATTATTATTTTTCTGCCGTAAAACTGAACGGGCAGCCCAAACCGTAAGGCCTAGAGACTTGAAACTTGGTCAGATGATAGAGCAAAAATCGAGGAGAACCTCACAAAGAATCAGCCCAATCGGACCATAGGTGGCGCTATAGCGAACCGAAACGCGAAACCTATCATAACTCCTAAACCGTTTGTCCTAGACTCAAGTGTCTTATATCATTGGAATCCTTGGCTCAATCAAAACAAAATGGCTATCTCCGATTTCATTTCCGGTATGCAAATTTTTCCGCCATTTTGAAATTTGTCCAAAACCTACTTTTGCGAACTAGTCCTAGGTTTTTCGCCCGATCGGAACCAAACCAGTGCAGAAATATTCTCTGGACACTGAATATCAATAATTATCAAAAAAAAGTTGAACTTTTGACTCACGGTCGCAAAGGGCCACCAAAACGTTCGAAAGTGACGGGGCCACTTTTACTAAAATGGCTATAACTTTTGAATGGAATGAGATATCTTCACAAAACTCGACACACACGTGTATAAGCTTAATGTTTGGTCAAATCAAAAAAATTGCGGAGCTTGTCCACTTGGTGGCGCTATAAGGCGGAAAAAGCATATAAACAGTTATAAATACACAGCCATTAGTCCGATCGACTTCGAAATTGGTATGCAGTCTCTTGGACCAAAGGGGCACAAGTGTCTATGAGGACATTGGCGTATCTCAAAAAACATGGCCGCCATTGGCCAATGAATTTTGAGCACCTATTTGACAAGGTTAACGGAGGTCAATCAGAACGAAACTCGGTGGGCATGTTCGACTCACGGCCCTAAAGGTCTGTAAGAATTTTGAAAGAAATCGGCCACTAGTTGGCGCCAACGAGTGTTTTTGGCTCTGTAATCGCGCGGCGTTTCACACATCCACACAATATGCATATCATTTGATAGATCTCCTCATGTCGAGAAAAATTGCTTCAAGAACCATTGCTGTCAATCAAATCGTTCATTAATTATTCACAAATATGTTAAAAACCTACTTTTGCGAACTAGTCCTAGGTTTTTTGCCCGATCTGGATCAAACCACTGCAGTAATATTCTCTGGACTGTCTAGATCAATAATTATCAAAAAAATGTTGAATTTTGTCTTTTGGTTGTCTATAATGGGCTAATTTAGAAAAGGGGGTGTGACCACACATACTCAAAAGCCTATAAAAACTAAACAAAAACTCAAAACTTTACAAAAATGGGTGTCAACATGTACCAAGTGACCCTGAACAAGCATACAAAGTTTCATGAAGATCGGACCATAGGTGGCGCTATAACAGTTAAAAAGGTGTCAAAAACATGATATTTCTATTGTATAAAGAACTTAAAACCCAATTAAACGTCAATATCTTCAAATATACACTATATCTTCATATCACATGATAGATCTCCTCATTCTGAACAACTTTGCCTCTAGGACCACTGTTGTAAATCAAACTGTTCTTTTAATATATGAGATCATTTAAAAAACATACTTTGGTGAACTCATCCTGGGTTTTCCACCCATACTCAATACAATCAGTGCAGTACGATTCTCCAGACTCTCTTGGTCAGTAATTATCAAAAAAATGTTGAACATTTGCATTTGGACAGCTATAACAGGGCCATTTCATAATATGCTTTTTATCTAGTGTACATTAGAAGTCTACAAATACTTACATAAAACAAAAATTCACAAACCTAAGTAAAATTATGTATCATATGATTCAAAACAAGCATATGTTCATGGACACTGAGCAAAAAAAAGGCAATTTAGTAGTTATAAAGCTTTAAAAAAAATGCACCTCTATTTCAACAAAATTACAACTATAGCCACTAGATGGCAGTAGAATACCACTAATGGGCTTACACATTTTAATAGAACAGTGCTTTGTATGGTTTAATGGCTTTATGTAGTTTTGAATTGATATGTAAGTGATACTAAATCACTGTTATAGCTTTTCAAATCACATTTAGCCAAATTTAAAACTTAATTTATACAGATATATCATATTTGACAATTACACATGATTATGATTACAGTGAAACATGACAATGATATATCAAATCTTAAAAACACAAGTTTTAAGCATGTTGTCACTTATCATTTATTGTACAAATCTCTTATGTGCAACAAAATATGTGTGCGTCTGTCTGTGTCTGTAATCATGCTTAATGAACAAAATAGTTTAACCATTTAATTTCTGTGTATGTTTCTGTTTGTGAGTGAATTCTTCATAATGGATATGTTCTGGTGTCAGCCATATATTTCGTGTTGGCCAACACCCTAACGGTATAGAAGCCGTAAAGGCCTTAAATACTCGAACCCCGTTAATTGCTGCTTGCAGCTATATTTATTATTATTTTTCCGCCGTAAAACTGAATGTGCAGCCCAAACCGTAAGGCCTAGAGACTTGAAACTTGGTCAAAAGATAGAGCAAAAATCGAGGAGAACCTATCAAAGTATCAGCCCAATCGGACCATAGGTGGCGCTACAGCGCAAAAAACTAAAATTTTTGACATTATGGCCATAATCTCGTAAACCGCTTGTCGTAGACTCAAAAACTTTACATCGCTGCGATCCTTGGGTCAGGCCGAACAAAAGTGTATTACGGAATTTTTGAGCTGCGGCGCACGGTTGACCCCGAAAAATGGACGTGAAGCCGAAACCTACTTTTGCGAACTAGTCCTAGGTTTTTCACCCGATCGGAACCAAACCAGTGCAGGAATATTCTCTGGACACTGAATATCAATAATTATCAAAAAAAAGTTGAATTTTTGACTCATGGTCATAAAGGGTCACCAAAACGTTCGAAAGTTAGGGGTCAATTTTACTAAAATGGCTATAACTTTTGAACGAAATGAGATATCTTCACCAAACTCGGTACACATGTGTATAAGCTCGATCCTTGGTTAAAATCAAAAAAATTGCGGAGCTTGAACACTTGGTGGCGCTATAAAACGGAAAAAACTTATTATTGACTATAAATACGCAGCCGTTAGTCCGATCGACTTGAAAATTGGTATGCAGTGACTTGGACCAAAGGGGCATAGGTGTCTATGAGGACATTGGCGTATCTCAAAAAACATGGCCGCCATTGGCCAATGAAGTTTGAGCACCTATTTGACAAGGTTAACGGAAGTCGATCGGAATGAAACTCGGTGGGCATGTTTGACTCACGGCCCTAAAGGTCTGTAAGAATTTTGAAAGAAATCGGCCACTAGTTGGCGCTAACGAGATTTTTTGGCTCTGTAATCGCTCGGCGTTTCACACATCCACACAATATGCATATCATTTGATAGATCCCCTCATGCAGAGAAACTTTGACTCAAGAACCATTGCTGTCAATCAAATCATTCATTAATTATTCACAAATATGTTAAAAACCTACTTTTGCGAACTAGTCCTAGGTTTTTCGCCCGATCTGGATCAAACCACTGCAGTAATATTCTCTGGACTGTCTAGATCAATAATTATCAAAAAAATCTTGAATTTTGTCCTTTGGTTGGCTATAATGGGCTCATTTAATAAAGGGGGCGTGGCAATATATATCCAAAAGCCTATAAAACCTAAACAAAAACTCAAAACTTTACAAAAATGGGTGACAACATGTTCCAGATGACCGTTAACAAGCATGCGAAGTTTCATGACGATCGGACCATAGGTGGCGCTATAACAGTTAAAAAGGTGTCAAAAACATGATATTTCTATTGTATATAGAACTAAAAACCCAATTAAACGTCAATATCTTCACATATACACTATATCTTCATATCATATGATAGATCTCCTCATTCTGAACAACTTTGCCTCTAGGACCAATGTTGTCAATCAAACTGTTCTTTTAATACGTGAGATAATTTTAAAAACATACTTTGGTGAACTCGTTCTGGGTTTTCAACCCATACTCAATAAAATCAGTGCAGTACAATTCTCCAGACTCTCTTAGTCAATAATTATCAAAAAAATGTTGAAGTTTTGCATTTGGACAGCTATAACAGAGCCATTTCTTAACATGCTTTTTATCTAGTGTAGATTAAAGTCTACAAATACTGAAATAAAACACAAAAATTCACAAACCTAATTATGTATTATATGATTCAAAACAAGCATATGTTTATGGACACTGGGCAAAAAAAAGGCAATTTAATAGTTATAAAGCTTAAAACAATGCACCTCTATTTCAACAAAATTACAACTATAGCCACTAGATGGCAGTAGAAAACCACTAATGGGCTTGCACATATTTCTAGAACAGTGCTTTGTAGGGTTTAATGGCTTTATGTAGTTTTGAATTTATATGTAAGTGATACTAAATCACTGTTATAACTTTTCAAATCACATTTAGCCAAAGTTTAAAACTTAATTTATACAGATATATCATATTTGACAATTACACATGATTATGATTACAGTGAAACATGACAATGATATATCAAATCTTAAAAACACAAGACTTAAGCATGTTGTCACTTATCATTTATTGTACAAATCTCTTATGTGCAACAAAATATGTGTGCGTCTGTCTGTGTCTGTAATCATGCTTAATGAACACAATAGTTTGGATATGTTCTGGTGTCAACCATATATTTTATGTTGGCCAACACCCTAACGGTATAGAAGCCGTAAAGGCCTTAAATACTCGAACCCCGGTAATTGCTGCTTGCAGCTATATTTAGGGGTTCGAGTGCGTAGCACTGAATCCCTATTGTTTTTGTTAGGATTTTTATTATTATTATTATTATTATTATTATTATTCTGCCCTAAAACTGAATGTGCAGCCCAAACCGTAAGGCCTAGAGACTTGAAACTTGGTCAGATTGTGGTGACTGCGGCCAGAATGGATAATCCAAAGACTCGCCCCAATCGGACTAAAGGTGGCGCTACAACGCAAAAAACTAAATTTTTTGAGTTTTTTGGCTTTTTCTCGTAAACCGCTTGCCGTAGACTCAAAAACTTTACATCCTTGTGATCCTTGGGTCAGCCCGGACAAAAGTGCAAAGGCGACTTTTTTTCTCTAGGACGCACCGTTTTCCCGCAAAATGGACGTATGTCCGAAACCTACTTTTGCGAACTAGTCCTAGGTTTTTTGCCCGATCGGAACCAAACCAGTGCAGGAATATTCTCTGCACACTGAATATCAATAATTATCAAAAAAAAGTGGAATTTTTGACTCATGGTCGCAAAGGGCCACCAAAACGTCCGTAACCGACGGGGCCACTTTTACTAAAATGGCTATAACTTTTGAACGGAATGAGATATCTTCACCAAACTCGGTACACATGTGTATAAGCTCGATCCTTGGTCAAATCAAAAAAATTGCGGAGCTTGAACACTTGGTGGCGCTATAAAACGAAAAAAACATATTATTGACTATAAATACACAGCCGTTAGTCCGATCGACTTCGAAATTGGTATGCAGTCTCTTGGACCAAAGGGGCACAAGTGTCTATGAGGACATTGGCGTATCTCAAAAAACATGGCCGCCATTGGCCAATGAATTTTGAGCACCTATTTGACAAGGTTAACGGAGGTCAATCAGAACGAAACTCGGTGGGCATGTTCGACTCACGGCCCTAAAGGTCTGTAAGAATTTTGAAAGAAATCGGCCACTAGTTGGCGCCAACGAGTGTTTTTGGCTCTCTAATCGCGCGGCGTTTCACACATCCACACAATATGCATATCATTTGATAGATCTCCTCATGTCGAAAAAAATTGTTTCAAGAACCATTGCTGTCAATCAAATCGTTCATTAATTATTCACAAATATGTTAAAAACCTACTTTTGCGAACTAGTCCTAGGTTTTTTGCCCGATCTGGATCAAACCACTGCAGTAATATTCTCTGGACTGTCTAGATCAATAATTATCAAAAAAATGTTGAATTTTGTCTTTTGGTTGTCTATAATGGGCTAATTTAGAAAAGGGGGTGTGACCACACATACTCAAAAGCCTATAAAAACTAAACAAAAACTCAAAACTTTACAAAAATGGGTGTCAACATGTACCAAGTGACCCTGAACAAGCATACAAAGTTTCATGAAGATCGGACCATAGGTGGCGCAATAACAGTTAAAAAGGTGTCAAAAACATGATATTTCTATTGTATAAAGAACTTAAAACCCAATTAAACGTCAATATCTTCAAATATACACTATATCTTCATATCACATGATAGATCTCCTCATTCTGAACAACTTTGCCTCTAGGACCACTGTTGTAAATCAAACTGTTCTTTTAATATATGAGATCATTTAAAAAACATACTTTGGTGAACTCATCCTGGGTTTTCCACCCATACTCAATACAATCAGTGCAGTACGATTCTCCAGACTCTCTTGGTCAGTAATTATCAAAAAAATGTTGAACATTTGCATTTGGACAGCTATAACAGGGCCATTTCATAATATGCTTTTTATCTAGTGTACATTAGAAGTCTACAAATACTTACATAAAACAAAAATTCACAAACCTAAGTAAAATTATGTATCATATGATTCAAAACAAGCATATGTTCATGGACACTGAGCAAAAAAAAGGCAATTTAGTAGTTATAAAGCTTTAAAAAAATGCACCTCTATTTCAACAAAATTACAACTATAGCCACTAGATGGCAGTAGAATACCACTAATGGGCTTACACATTTTAATAGAACAGTGCTTTGTATGGTTTAATGGCTTTATGTAGTTTTGAATTGATATGTAAGTGATACTAAATCACTGTTATAGCTTTTCAAATCACATTTAGCCAAATTTAAAACTTAATTTATACAGATATATCATATTTGACAATTACACATGATTATGATTACAGTGAAACATGACAATGATATATCAAATCTTAAAAACACAAGTTTTAAGCATGTTGTCACTTATCATTTATTGTACAAATCTCTTATGTGCAACAAAATATGTGTGCGTCTGTCTGTGTCTGTAATCATGCTTAATGAACAAAATAGTTTAACCATTTAATTTCTGTGTATGTTTCTGTTTGTGAGTGAATTCTTCATAATGGATATGTTCTGGTGTCAGCCATATATTTCGTGTTGGCCAACACCCTAACGGTATAGAAGCCGTAAAGGCCTTAAATACTCGAACCCCGTTAATTGCTGCTTGCAGCTATATTTAGGGGTTCGAGTGCGTAGCACTGAATCCCTATTGTATTTGTTAGGATTTTTATTATTATTATTATTATTATTATTATTATTATTATTCCGCCCTAAAACTGAACGTGCAGCCCAAACCGTAAGGCCTAGGGACTTGAAACTTGGTCAGATTGTCAGGATGCGCGCGCGAACGGAGGGCCCAAAGACTCGCCCCAATCGGACCAAAGGTGGCGCTACAGCGCAAAAAACTAAGATTTTTTTGTTTTTTGGCATTTTCTCATAAACCGATTGCCGTAGACTCAAAAACTTTACATCCTTGTGATCCTTGGGTCAGCCCGGACAAAAGTGCAAAGGTGACTTTTTTTCTCTAGGACGCACCGTTTTCCCGCAAAATTGACCTATATCCGAAACCTACTTTTGCGAACTAGTCCTAGGTTTTTCGCCCAATCAGAACCAAACCAGTGCAGGAATATTCTCTGGACACTGAATATCAATAATTATCAAAAAAAAGTTGAATTTTTCACTCACGGTCGCAAAGGACCACCAAAACGTTCGAAAGTGAGGGGTCAATTTTACTAAAATGGCTATAACTTTTGAACGGAATGACATATCTTCACCAAACTCGGCACACATGTGTATAAGCTCGATCCTTGGTCAAATCAAAACAAATTGCGGAGCTTGATCACTTGGTGGCGCTATAAAACGGAAAAAACATATTATTGACTATAAATACACAGCCGTTAGTCCGATCGACTTCAAAATTGGTATGCAGTCTCTTGGACCAAAGGGGCACAAGTGTCTATGAGGATATTGGCGTATCTAAAAAAACATGGCCGCCATTGGCCAATGAATTTTGAGCACCTATTTGACAAGGTTAACAGAGGTCAATCAGAACGAAACTCGGTGGGCATGTTTGACTCATGGCCCTAAAGGTCTGTAAGAATTTTGAAAAAAATCTGCCACTAGTTGGCGCTAACGAGTTTTTTGGCTCTGTAATCGCGCTGTGTTTCACACATCCACACAATATGCATATCATTTGATAGATCTCCTCATGTCGAGAAATTTTGACTCAAGAACCATTGCTGTCAATCAAATCGTTCATTAATTATTCACAAAAATGTTAAAAACCTACTTTTGCGAACTAGTCCTAGGTTTTTCGCCCGATCTGGATCAAACCACTGCAGTAATATTCTCTGGACTCTCTAGATCAATAATTATCAAAAAAATGTTGAATTTTGTCCTTTGGTTGGCTATAATGGGCTAATTTAGAAAGAGGGGTGTGACCACACGTACTTAAAAGCCTATAAAAACTAAACAAAACCTCAAAACTTTACAAAAATGGGTGACAACATGTAGCAGATGACCCTTAACAAGCATGCAAAGTTTCATGACGATCGGACCATAGGTGGCGCTAAAACAGTTAAAAAGGTGTCAAAAACATGATATTTCTATTGTATATAGAACTAAAAACCCAATTAAACGTCAATATCTTCACATATACACTATATCTTCATATCATATGATAGATCTCCTCATTCTGAACAACTTTGCCTCTAGGACCAATGTTGTCAATCAAACTGTTCTTTTAAAACGTGAGATCATTTTAAAAACATACTTTGGTGAACTCGTCCTGGCTTTTCAACCCATACTCAATAAAATCAGTGCAGTTCAGTTCTCCAGACTCTCTTGGTCAGTAATTATCAAAAAATGTTGAACATTTGCATTTGGACAGCTACAACAGGGCCATTTCATAATATGCTTTTTATCTAGTGTAGATTAAAGTCCACAAATACTAAAATAAAACAAAAATTCACAAACCTAAGTAAAATTATGTATCATATGATTCAAAACAAGCAGATGTTTATGGACACTGGGCAAAAAAGGCAATTTAATAGTTATAAAGCTAAAAATAATGCACCTCTGTTTCAACAAAATCACAACTATAGCCACTAGATGGCAGTAGAATACCACTAATGGGCTTACACATACAGATTTACCAGAACAGTGCTTTGTATGGTTTAATGGCTTTTTATAGTTTTGAATTGATATGTAAGTGATACTAAATCACTGTTATAACTTTTCAAATCACATTTAGCCAAAGTTTAAAACTTAATTTATACAGATATATCAAAATTGACAATTACACATGATTATGATAATAGTGAAACATGACAATGATATATCAAATCTTAAAAACACAAGTTTTAAGCATGTTGTCACTTATCATTTATTGTACAAATCTCTTATGTGCAACAAAATATGTGTGCAAAATATCTGTCTGTGTCTGTAATCATGCTTAATCAACACAATAGTTTAACCATTTCATTTCTGTGTATGTTTCTGTTTGTGAGTGTATTCTTCGTAATGGATATGTTCTGGTGTCAGCCATATATTTCATGTTGGCCAACACCTTAACGGTATAGACGCCGTAAAGGCCTTAAACACTCGAACCCCGCTCAATGCTGCTTGCAGCTTTAATTAGGGGTTCGAGTGCGTAGCACTGAATCCCTATTGTTTTTGTTAGGATTTTTATTATTATTATTATTATTATTATTATTATTTTTCTGCCGTAAAACTGAACGGGCAGCCCAAACCGTAAGGCCTAGAGACTTGAAACTTGGTCAGATGATAGAGCAAAAATCGAGGAGAACCTCACAAAGAATCAGCCCAATCGGACCATAGGTGGCGCTATAGCGAACAGAAACGCGAAACCTATCATAACTCCTAAACCGTTTGTCCTAGACTCAAGTGTCTTATATCACTGGAATCCTTGGCTCAATCAAAACAAAATGGCTATCTCCGATTTCATTTCCGGTATGCAAATTTTTCCGCCATTTTGAAATTTGTCCAAAACCTACTTTTGCGAACTAGTCCTAGGTTTTTCGCCCGATCGGAACCAAACCAGTGCAGAAATATTCTCTGGACACTGAATATCAATAATTATCAAAAAAAAGTTGAACTTTTGACTCACAGTTGCAAAGGGCCACAAAAACGTTCGAAAGTGACGGGGCCACTTTTACTAAAATGGCTATAACTTTTGAATGGAATGAGATATCTTCACCAAACTCGACACACACGTGTATAAGCTGAATCTTTGGTGAAATCAAAAAAATTGCGGAGCTTGTCCACTTGGTGGCGCTATAAGGCGGAGAAGACATATAAACAGCTATAAATACACAGCCGTTAGTCCGATCGACTTGAAAATTGGTATGCAGTGTCTTGGGCCAAAGGGCCACAAGTATCTATGAGGACATTGGCGTATCTCAAAAAACATGGCCGCCATTGGCAATTGAAGTTTGAGCACCTATTTGACAAGGTTAACGGAGGTCAATCAGAACGAAACTCGGTCAGCATGTTCGACTCACGGCCCTAAAGGTCTGCAAGAATTTTGAAAGAAATCGGCCACTAGTTGGCGCTAACGAGTTTTTTGGCTCTGTAATCGCGCGGCGTTTCACACATCCACACAATATGCATATCATTTGATAGATCTCCTCATGCCGAGAAAAATTGCTTCAAGAACCATTGCTGTCAATCAAATCATTCATTAATTATTCACACATTTGTTAAAAACCTACTTTTGCGAACTAGTCCTAGGTTTTTTGCCCGATCTGGATCAAACCACTGCAGTAATATTATCTGGACTCTCTAGATCAATAATTATCAAAAAAATGTTGAATTCTGTCTTTTGGTTGGCTATAATTGGCTCATTTAGTAAAGGGGGCGTGGTAATATATATCCAAAAGCCAATAAAACCTAAACAAAAACTCAAAACTTTCCAAAAATGGGTGACAACATGTAGCAGATGATCTTTAACGAGCATGCAAAGTTTCATGACGATTGGATAATAGGTGGCGCTGTAACAGTTAAAAAGGTTTCAAAAACATGATATTTCTATTATATATAGAACTAAAAACTCAATTAAACGTCAATATCTTCACATATACACTATATCTTCATATCACATGATAGATCTGCTCATTCTGAACAACTTTGCCTCAAGGACCACTGTTGTAAATCAAACTGTTCTTTTAATACGTGAGATAATTTTAAAAACATACTTTGGTGAACTCGTCCTGGGTTTTCAAACCATACTCAATAAAATCATTGCAGTACAATTCTCCAGACTCTCTTGGTCAGTAATTATCAAAAAAATGTTGAACATTTGCATTTGGACAGCTATAACAGAGCCATTTCATAATATGCTTTTTATCTAGTGTAGATTAAAGTCTACAAATACTAAAATAAAATAAAAAATTCACAAACCTAAGTAAAATTATGTATCATATGATTCAAAACAAGCATATGTTTATGGACACTGAGCAAAAAAAAAAGCAATTTAATAGTTATAAAGCTTAAAACAATGCACCTCTATTTCAACAAAATTACAACTATAGCCACTAGATGGCAGTAGAATACCACTAATGGGCTTACACATACAGATTTACCAGAACAGTGCTTTGTATGGTTTAATGGCTTTATATAGTTGTGAATTTATATGTAAATGATACTAAATCACTGATATTACTTTTCAAATCACATTTAGCCAAAGTTTAAAAGTTAATTTATACAGATATATCATATTTGACAATTACACATGATTATAATTATAGTGAAACATGACAATGATATATCAAATCTTAAAAACACAAGTTTTAAGCATGTTGTCACTTATCATTTATTGTAAAAATCTCTTATGTGCAACAAAATATGCGTGCATCTGTCTGTCTCTGTAATCATGCTTAATGAACACAATAGTTTAACCATTTCATTTCTGTGTATGTTTCTGTTTGTGAGTGTATTCTTTGTAATGTGTATGTTCTGGTGTCAGCGATATTCGTGTTGGCCAACACCCTAACAGTATAGAAGCCGTAAAGGCCTTAAATACTCGAACCCCGTTAATTGCTGCTTGCAGCTATATTGTTTATTTGTAATCGCTAAAATAATCTTTTTTTTTTCCTAAAACTGAACGTGCAGCCCAAACCGTAAGACCTAGAGACTTGAAACTTGGCCAGAAGGTAGAGCTCCCTGTGGGGACATCCTGAAAAAAGAATGAGCCTAATCGGACCATAGGTGGCGCTAGAGCGCAAAAAAACAAATTTTTTGACATTTTGGCCATAATCTCGTAAACCGTTTGTCGTAGACTCAAAAACTTTACATCGTTGCGTTCCTTGGGTCAGGCCGAACAAAAGTGTATTGCGAAATTTTTGAGCTGCAACGTACGCTTGACCCCGAAAACTGGACGTTTGTCCGAAACCTACTTTTGCGAACTAGTCCTAGGTTTTTCGCCCGATCGGAACCAAACCAGTGCAGAAATATTCTCTGGACACTGAATATCAATAATTATCAAAAAAAAGTAACATTTTTGACTCACGGTCGCAAAGGGCCACCAAAACGTTCAACACTGACGGGACCACTTTTACTAAAATGGCTATAACTTTTGAATGGAATGAGATATCTTCACCAAACTCGGTACACATGTGTATAAGCTCAATCCTTGGTCAAATCAAAAAAATTGCAGAGCTTGAACACTTGATGGCGCTATAAAACGGAAAAAGCATATTATTGACTATAAATACACAGCCGTTAGTCCGATCGACTTGAAAATTGGTATGCAGTGACATGGACCAAAGCGGCACAAGTGTCTATGAGGACATTGGCGTATCTCAAAAAACATGGCCGCCATTAGCCAATGAAGTTTGAGCACCTATTTGACAAGGTTAACGGAGGTCGATCGGAATGAAACTCGGTGGGCATGTTCGACTCATGCCCCTAAAGGTCTGTAAGAATTTTGAAAGAAATCGGCCACTAGTTGGCGCTAACAAGTTTTTTTGGCTCTGTAATCGCGTGGCGTTTCACACATCCACACATTATTCATATCATTTGATAGATCTCCTCATGCCAAGAAATTTTGTCTCAAGAACTATTGCTGTCAATCAAATTGTTCATTAATTATTCACAAATATGTTAAAAACCTACTTTTGCGAACTAGTCCTAGGTTTTTTGCCCGATCTACATCAAACCACTGTAGTAATATTCTCTGGACTCTCTAGATGAATAATTATCAAAAAAATGTTGAATTTTGTCCTTTGGTTGGCTATAACAGGGTCATTTAGAAAAGGGGCCTGGCCACATATACTCAAAAGCCTATAGAACCTAAACAAAAACTCAAAACTTTACAAAAATTGGTGACAACATGTACCCGATGAGTCTTAACAAGCATGTGAAGTTTCATGAAGATCAGACCACAGGTGGCGCTATAACAGTTAAAAAGGTGTCAAAAACATGATATTTCGATTGTAAATGAACTGAAATCACAATAAACCGTCTATATACTCACATATATGCTATATCTTCATATCATATGACATATTGCCTCATTCTAAAAAACTTTGTCTCTAGGATCACTGCTGTCAAAATTTACCATTTTGTTCATACAGACATATTTGTTTTTACAGTTAAGCCAGATTTTGGTTACAGTGAGACCTGAAAATGGGATATAAACTCTTAAAAGGACCTGTTATATTGTTAAAGAAATCTCTTACATGCAACAAAATGTGTGTCTATCTGTCTGTGTGTGTAATCATGCTTAATGAACATAACAGTTTAACCACTTCATTTCAATGTAAGTTTCTGTTTATCGGTGAATTCTTCATAATGGATATGTTCTGGTGTCAGCCATATATTTCATGTTGGCCAACACCTTAACAGTATAGTAGCCGTAAAGGCCTTAAATACTCGAACCCCGCTCAATGCTGCTTGCAGCTTTAATTATTATTATTATTATTTTTTTTCTGCCGTAAAACTGAACGTGCAGCCCAAACCGTAAGTGCTAGAGACTTGAAACTTGGTCAGAAGATAGAGCAAAAATCGAGGAGAACCTATCAAAGTATCAGCCTAATCGGACCATAGGTGGCGCTACAGCGCAAAAAACTAAAATTTTTGACATTTTGGCCATAATCTCGTAAACCGCTTGTCGTAGACTCAAAAACTTTACATCGTTGCGTTCCTTGGGTCAGGCCGAACAAAAGTGTATTACGAAATTTTTGAGCTGCGACGCACGGTTGACCCCGAAAACTGGACGTATGTCCGAAACCTACTTTTGCGAACTAGTCCTAGGATTTTCATCCGATCGGAACCAAACCAGTGCAGAAAAATTCTCTGGACACTGAATATCAATAATTATCAAAAAAAAGTTGAATTTTTCACTCACGGTCGTAAAGGACCACCAAAACGTTCGAAAGTGAGGGGTCAATTTTACTAAAATGGCTATAACTTTTGAACGGAATGAGATATCTTCACCAAACTCAGTACACATGTGTATAAGCTCGATCCTTGGTCAAATCCAAAAAAATTGCGGAGCTTGAACACTTGGTGGCGCTATAAAACGGAAAAAACATATTATTGACTATAAATACACATCCGTTAGTCCGATCGACTTCAAAATTGGTATGCAGTCTCTTGGACCAAAGGGGCACAAGTGTCTATGAGGACATTGGCGTATCTCAAAAAACATGGCCGCCATTGGCCAATGAAGTTTGAGCACCTATTTGACAAGGTTAACGGAGGTCGATCGGAACAAAACTCGGTGGGCATGTTTGACTCATGCCCCGAATGGTCTGTAAGAATTTTGAAAGAAATCGGCCACTAGTTGGCGCTTACGAGTTTTTTGCCTCTGTAATCGCGCGGGGTTTCACTCATCCACACAAGATACATATCATTTGATAGATCTCCTCATGCCGAGAAACTTTGCCTCAAGAACCATTGCTGTCAATCAAATCGTTCATTAATTATTCACAAATATGTTAAAAACCTACTTTTGCGAACTAGTCCTAGGTTTTTTGCCCAATCTCGATCAAACCACTGCAGTAATATTCTCTGGACTGTCTTAATCAATAATTATCAAAAAAATGTTGAATTTTGTCCTTTGGTTGGCTATAATGGGCTAATTTAGAAAAGGGGGTGTGACCATACATACTCAAAAGCCTATAAAAACTAAACAAAAACTCAAAACTTTATAAGAATTGGTGAAAACGTGTACCAGATGACCCTTAACAAGCATGCAAAGTTTCATGAAGATTGGACCATAGGTGGCGCTATAACAGTTAAAAAGGTGTCCAAAATATGAAAATTCTATATTAAATGACCTGAAATTGCTACAATAAAAAAATGCTCATACATTCACTCAAACACTACATCTTCATATGATATGTCATTTATTTAATGTTGGCCAGCACCCTAACAGCGTAAAAGTCGAAAAAGACCTTAAATACTCGAACCCCGCTCAATGCTGCTTGCAGCTTTAATTAGGGGTTCGAGTGCGTAGCACTGAATCCCTATTGTTTTTGTTAGGATTTTTATTATTATTATTATTAGGGGTTCGAGTGCGTAGCACTGAATCCCTATTGTAATTGTTAAGGTTTTTATTATTATTATTATTATTTTTCCGCCGTAAAACTGAACGTGCAGCCCAAACCGTAAGTGCTAGAGACTTGAAACTTGGTCAGATGATAGAGCAAAAATCGAGGAGAACCTATCAAAGTATCAGCCCAATCGGACCATAGGTGGCGCTACAGCGACCAAAAACGCGAAAGTGACCATAACTCCCAAACCGTGTGTCGTAGACTCAAAAAATTTACATTTTTGGAATCCCTGGGTCTAGACAATTGTCAAATACTCATCTGTGATTTGGGGTCCCGGAGGCCCCGTTTTCCCGTAAACTTGAGTTATGTCCAAAACCTACTTTTGCGAACTAGTCCTAGGTTTTTCGCCCGATCGGAACCAAACAAGTGCAGGAATATTCTCTGGACACTGAATATCAATAATTATCAAAAAAAGTTGAATTTTTCACTCACGGTCGCAAAGGGCCACCAAAACGTTCGAAAGTGAGGGGCCACTTTTACTAAAATGGCTATAACTTTTGAACGGAATGAGATATCTTCACCAAACTCGGTACACATGTGTATAAGCTTAATCTTTGGTCAAATCAAAAAAAATGCGGAGCTCGAACACTTGGTGGCGCTATAAATCGGAAAAAACATATTATTGACTATAAATACACAGCCGTTAGTCCGATCGACTTGAAAATTGGTATGCAGTGACTTGGACCAAAGGGGCACAAGTGTCTATGAGGACATTGGCGTATCTCAAAAAACATGACCGCCATTGGCCAATGAAGTTTGAGCACCTATTTGACAAGGTTAACGGAGGTCAATCGGAACCAAACTCGGTGGGCATGTTCGACTCACGGCCCTAAAGGTCTGTAAGAATTTTGAAAGAAATCGGCCACTAGTTGGCGCTAACGAGATTTTTTGGCTCTGTTATCGCGTGACGTTTCACACATCCACACATTATTCATATCATTTGATAGCTCTCCTCATGCCAAGAAAATTTGCCTCAAGAACCATTGCTGTCAATCAAACCGTTCATTAATTATTCACAAATATGTTAAAAACCTACTTTTGCGAACTAGTCCTAGGTTTTTCGCCCGATCTCGATCAAACCACTGCAGTAATATTCTCTGGACTCTCTAGATCAATAATTATCAAAAAAATGTGGAATTTTGTCCTTTGGTGGGCTATAACAGGGTCATTTACAAAAGGGGCGTGGCCACATACACACAAAAGGCTATAGAACCTAAACAGAAACTCAAAACTTTACAGAAATTGGTGACAACGTGTACCCCATGACTCTTAATAAGCATGCATAGTTTCATGAAGATTAGACAATAGGTGGCGCTATAACAGTTAAAAAGGTGTCAAAAACATGATATTTCTATTGTATAAAGAACTAAAAACCCAATGAAACGTCCAAATATTCACATATACACTATATCTTCATATCATATGATACATCTCCTCATTCTGAACAACTTTGCCTCTAGGACCACTGTTGTCAATCAAACTGTTCTTTTAATACGTGAGATAATTTAAAAAACATACTTTGGTGAACTCGTCCTGGGTTTTCAACCCATAGTCAATACAATCACTGCAGTACAATTCTCCAGACTCTCTTGGTCAGTAATTATCAAAAAAAAGTTGAACATTTGCGATTGGACAGCTATAACAGGGCATTTTCATAGTATGGTTTTCATCTAGTGTACCTAAAAGTCTACAAATACTAAAAGAAAAAAAATTCACAAACTTAAGTAAAATCATGCATCATATGATTCAAAACAAGCATATGTTTATGGACATTGGGCAAAAAAGGCAATGTAATTGTTATAAAGCTTAAAAACAATGCATCTCATTTTAAACTGCATGAAATTACAACTATAGCCACTAGATGGCAGTAGAATACCACTAATGGGCTTACACATATTACAAGAACAGTGCTTTGTATGGTTTAATGGCTGTATATAATTTTGAATTCATATGTAAATGATACTAAATCACTGTTATACCTTTTGAAATCACATTTAGCCAAAGTTTACAACTTAATTTATACAGATATATCATATTTGACAATTACACATGATTATGATAACATTGAAACATGACAATGATATATCAAATCTTAAAAACACAAGCTTTAAGCATGTTGTCACTTATCATTTATTGTACAAATCTCTTATGTACAACAAAATATGTGTGCATCTGTCTGTCTCTGTAATCATGCTTAATGAACCAGTCATTCTTGAGACATGGGACAAAACATGTCCACCAATTATAACTGCTATTAGTTTTAAAAATAAAACATATTTTCAATTGTAAATGCTATGGGGATTAATAATAGAATGTATTTAACACAATTATCCCCTTCAATTTCATTTGCTCATTATTATGTGAAATCAATGACACTTATTGTCTTCTCACTACATCTAAAACTGTGTGTCCACAGAGAAGGGTTTATTCATTCATATGCTATAAAATGGATTAAAAAAAAATTTTATGATGAAAAAGACCTTGTTTTATCAAAGGCAACACTTAATAATATCTCATATTAAAGCAAGGTTGTTTTTCAGTCAGACATGTGTGTTTAATAAGGTTTCGAAGGTGTGTCCTCACTTTTTGTCAACACCGTCAGACATTACTTAAAATGTAATAAAATCAGGGAATATCAGGGGCTATCACTCTAAAAGGACCCCCTTGCCACAATCCTCTTCTGCAGAGTACATCAATGTCACACAGGCTCTGCTAAGTTTTATAGTTTTAGAATATTTTAATTCTAATGTTAATATTTCGTGTGTCACAACTATGATATGTCAACACCAAACATCCAATTTCTGAGAAAATTATTTGAAATCTTTAAACCATTTTATTCTCCTGAAGCAGGTTCCATTAGCCCCTAGCATCAACAGAAAAAAAAACTAAATGTCTACTACATGAACTACATTTGTTTTGTGAAAGAAATGGCAAATTTGTCAACACCGTCAGATGTCACCACCGTAAGATTTTGTTTTCCAATAATACTTAAAATACTTAAATGTGACTCTTGAATAGAAGCTTTATAAACAATAACATACTCACTGTTTGTTGTGGTTGTTTTAATACAGTAATTAATTGATTCAATGTATTTGATAGTTAAAATGACTACAAATTCAGGTTTTGGTCAACACCGTCAGATGTGTCAACTCCGTCAGTTCTGTCACCTCCGTCAGATGAATATTTTGATGATATTTCATTATGATATTTTATATTTGTTGTGGAATTGTTGGTCACATGTGAAAGTGTAATCTGTCTACTAACATGAGAATGTGTTTTGAAATGTTAAAAACATCTAGAAAGCTGTTAAAGATAAAGTTGAAATTATATTACACATTCCAGGTTAAAAAACACATTTTTTTTAAAAAAAGAGAAAAGTTGGGAGGTTGTATCAAAGCATAGCTCAGTAGCTTAGTACATATAATATACATAAATGTAGTTTCCTTTGTCTGAGTACAAAGTTTTATTTTTTTAATTTTAGCACCCTGTTTTGTCCCACCTCTCAAGAATGACTGGAACACAATAGTTTAACCATTTCATTTCTGTGTATGTTTCTGTTTGTGAGTGTATTCTTCGTAATGGATATGTTCTGGAGTCAGCCATATATTTCTTGTTGGCCAACACCCTAACGGTATAGAAGCCGTAAAGGCTTTAAATACTCGAACCCCGGTAAATGCTGCTTGCAGCTTTAATTAGGGGTTCGAGTGCGTAGCACTGAATCCCTATTGTAATTGTTAAGGTTTTTATTATTATTATTATTATTTTTCTGCCGTAAAACTGAACGTGCAGCCCAAACCGTAAGTGCTAGAGACTTGAAACTTGGTCAAATGATAGAGCAAAAATCGAGGAGAACCTCACAAAGAATCAGCCCAATCGGACCATAGGTGGCGCTATAGCGACCAAAAACGCGAAAGTCATCATAACTCCCAAACCGTGTGTCGTAGACTCAAAAAAATTACATTTTTGGAATCCCTGGGTCTAGACAATTGTCAAATACTCATCTGTGATTTGGGGTCCCGGAGGCCCCGTTTTCCCATAAACTTGAGTTATGTCCAAAACCTACTTTTGCGAACTAGTCCTAGGTTTTTCGCCCGATCGGAACCAAACCAGTGCAGGAATATTCTCTGGACACGGAATATCAATAATTATCAAAAAAAAGTTGAATTTTTTACTCACGGTCGCAAAGGGCCACCAAAACGTTCGAAAGTGAGGGGCCACTTTTACTAAAATGGCTATAACTTTTGATAGGAATGAGATATCTTCACCAAACTCGGTACACATGTGTATAAGCTTAATCTTTGGTCAAATAAAAAAAAATGCGGAGCTTGAACACTTGGTGGCGCTATAAATCGGAAAAAACATGTTATTGACTATAAATACACAGCCGTTAGTCCGATCGACTTGAAAATTGGTATGCAGTGACTTGGACCAAAGGGGCACAAGTGTCTATGAGGACATTGGCGTATCTCAAAAAACATGGCCGCCATTGGTCAATGAAGTTTGAGCACCTATTTGACAAGGTTAACGGAGGTCAATCAGAACGAAACTCGGTGGGCATGTTCGACTCACGGCCCTAAAGGTCTGTAAGAATTTTGAAAGAAATCGGCCACTAGTTGGCGCTAACGAGTTTTTTTGGCTCTGGAATCGCGCGGCGTTTCACACATCCACACAATATGCATATCATTTGATAGATCTCCTCATGCCGAGAAAAATTGCTTCAAGAACCATTGCTGTCAATCAAATCGTTCATTAATTATTCACAAATATGTTAAAAACCTACTTTTGCGAACTAGTCCTAGGTTTTTCGCCCGATCTGGATCAAACGACTGCAGAAATATTCTCTGGACTCTCTAGATCAATAATTATCAAAAAAATGTTGAATTTTGTCCTTTTTTGCGCTATAACAGGGTCATTTACAAAATGGGCGTGGCCACATATACTCAAAAGCCTATAAAACCTAAACAAAAACTCAAAACTTTACAAAAATCGGTGACAACATGTAACAGATGACCCTTAACAAGCATGCAAAGTTTCATGACGATCGCACCATAGGTGGCGCTATAACAGTTAAAAAGGTGTCAAAACATGATATTTCTATTGTATATAGAACTAAAAACCCAATTAAACGTCAATATCTTCACATATACACAATATCTTCATATCATATGATAGATCTCCTCATTCTGAACAACTTTGCCTCTAGGACCAATGTTGTCAATCAAACTGTTCTTTTAATACATGAGATAATTTTAAAAATATACTTTGGTGAACTCGTCCTGGTTTTTCAACCCATACTCAATAAAATCAGTGCAGTACAATTCTCCAGACTCTCTTAGTCAATAATCATCAAAAAAATGTTGAAGATTTGCATTTGGACAGCTATAACAGAGCCATTTCATAATATGCTTTTTATCTAGTGTACCTAAAAGTCTACAAATACTAAAAGAAAACAAAAATTCACAAACTTAAGTAAAAATCATGCATCATATGATTCAAATAAGCACATGTTTATGGCAAAAAGGGCAATTTAATACTTATAAAGCTTACAAAAAATGCACCTCTATTTCAACAAAATTACAACTATAGCCACTAGATGGCAGTAGAATACCACTAATGGGCTTACACATATTACAGAACAGTGCTTTGTATGCTTTTATGGCTGTATATACTTTTCAATTCATATGTAAATGATACTAAATCACTGTTATACCTTTTCAAATCACATTTAGCCAAAGTTTAAAGCTTAATTTATACAGATATATCATATTTTACAATTGCACATGATTATGATTATAGTGAAACATGACAATGATATATCAAATCTTAAAAACACAAGTCTTAAGTATTTTGTCACTAATAATTTATTATACAAATCTCTTATGTGCAACAAAATATGTGTGCATCTGTCCGTGTCTGTAATCATGCTTAATGAACACAATAGTTTAACCATTTCATTTCTGTGTATGTTTTTGTTTGTGAGTGTATTCTTCGTAATGGATATGTTCTGGTGTCAACCATATATTTCATGTTGGCCAACACCTTAACGGTATAGAAGCCATAAAGGCCTTAAATACTCGAACCCCGCTCAATGCTGCTTGCAGCTTTAATTATTATTATTAGGGGTTCGAGTGCGTAGCACTGAATCCCTATTGTTTTTGTTAGGATTTTTATTATTATTATTATTATTATTATTATTATTATTATTATTTTTCTGCCGTAAAACTGAACGGGCAGCCCAAACCGTAAGGCCTAGAGACTTGAAACTTGGTCAGATGATAGAGCAAAAATCGAGGAGAACCTCACAAAGAATCAGCCCAATCGGACCATAGGTGGCGCTATAGCGAACCAAAACGCGAAACCTCTCTTAACTCCTAAACCGTTTGTCGTAGACTCAAGTGTCTTATATCATTTAAATCCTTGGGTCAATCAAAACAAAATGGCTATCTCCGATTTCATTTCCGGTATGCAAATTTTTCCGCCATTTTGAAATTTGTCCAAAACCTACTTTTGCGAACTAGTCCTAGGTTTTTCGCCCGATCGGAACCAAACCAGTGCAGAAATATTCTCTGGACACTGAATATCAATAATTATCAAAAAAAAGTTGAACTTTTGACTCACGGTCGCAAAGGGCCACCAAAACGTTCGAAAGTGACGGGGCCACTTTTACTAAAATGGCTATAACTTTTGAATGGAATGAGATATCTTCACCAAACTCAACACACACGTGTATAAGCTTAATCTTTGGTCAAATCAAAAAAATTGCGGAGCTTGTCCACTTGATGGCGCTATAAGGCGGAAAAAACATATAAACAGCTATAAATACACAGCCGTTAGTCCGATCGACTTGAAAATTGGTATGCAGTGTCTTGGACCAAAGGGCCACAAGAATCTATGAGGACATTGGCGTATCTCAAAAAACATGGCCGCCATTGGCCAATGAAGTTGGAGCACCTATTTGACAAGGTTACCAGAGGTCAATCAGAACGAAACTCGGTGAGCATGTTCGACTCATGCCCCTAAAGGTCTGTAAGAATTTTGAAATAAATCGGCCACTAGTTGGCGCTAACGAGTTTTTTGGCTCTGTAATCACGCGGCGTTTCACACATCCACACAATATGCATATCATTTGATAGATCCCCTCATGCAGAGAAACTTTGACTCAAGAACCATTGCTGTCAATCAAATCGTTCATTAATTATTCACAAATATGTTAAAAACCTACTTTTGCGAACTAGTCCTAGGTTTTTCGCCCGATCTGGATCAAACCACTGCAGTAATATTCTCTGGACTCTCTAGATCAATAATTATCAAAAAAATGTTGAATTTTGTCCTGTGGTTGGCTATAATGGGCTAATTTAGTAAAATGGGCATGGCAACATATATCCAAAAGCCTATAAAACCTAAACAAAAACTCAAAACTTTACAAAAATGGGTGACAACATGTAGCAGATGACCCTTAACAAGCATGCAAAGTTTCATGAAGATCGGACCATAGGTGGCGCTATAACAGTTAAAAAGGTGTCAAAAACATGATATTTCTATTGTATATAGAACTAAAATCCTAATTAAACGTCAATATCTTCACATATATACTATATCTTCATATCATATGATAGATCTCCTCATTCTGAACAACTATGCCTCTAGGACCAATGTTGTCAATCAAACTGTTCTTTTAAAACATGAGATCATTTAAAAAACATACTTTGGTGAACTCGTCCTGGATTTTCAACCCATACTCAATAAAATCAGTGCAGTTCAGTTCTCCAGACTCTCTTGGTCAGTAATTATCAAAAAAATGTTGAACATTTGCATTTGGTCAGCTATAACAGAGCCATTTCATAATATGCTTTTTATCTAGTGTACATTAAAGTCTACAAATACTAAAAGAAAAAAAAATTCAGAAACTTAAGTAAAATCATGCATCGTATGATTCAAAACAAGCATATGTTTATGGACATTGGGCAAAATAAGCTTTGTAATTGTTATAAAGCTTAAAAACAATGCACCTCTATTTCAATAAAATTACAACTATAGCCACTAGATGGCAATAGAATACCACTAATGGGCTTACACATGTTAATAGAACAGTGCTTTGTAGGGGTTAATGGCTTTATGTAGTTTTAAATTTATATGTAAGTGATACCAAATCACTGTTATAACTTTTCAAATCACATTTAGCCAAAGTTTAAAGCTTAATTTATACAGATATATCATATTTGACAATTACACATGATTATGATTACAGTGAAACATGACAATGATATATCAAATCTTAAAAACACAAGTTTTAAGCATGTTGTCAATTATCATTTATTGTACAAATCTCTTATGTGCAACAAAATATGTGTGCATCTGTCTGTGTCTGTAATCATGCTTAATGAACACAATAGTTTAACCATTTCATTTCTGTGTATGTTTCTGTTTGTGAGTGTATTCTTCGTAATGGATATGTTCTGGTGTCAGCCATATATTTCATGTTGGCCAACACCCTAACGGTGTAGAAGCCGTAAAGGCCTTAAATACTCGAACCCCGTTAATTGCTGCTTGCAGCTATATTTATTATTATTATTCCGCCTTAAAACTGAACGTGCAGCCCAAACCGTAAGGCCTAGAGACTTGAAACTTGGTCAGAAGCAAGAGCATGGAGCGCGGAGAACCTATCAAAGTATCAGCCCAATCGGACCATAGGTGGCGCTACAGCGCAAAAAACTAAAATTTTTGACATTTTGGCCATAATCTCGTAAACCGCTTGTCGTAGACTCAGAAACTTTACATCGCTGCGATCCTTGGGTCAGGCCGAAGAAAAGTGTATTACGAAATTTTTGAGCTGCGACGCACGATTGACCCCGAAAAATGGACGTGAATCCGAAACCTACTTTTGCGAACTAGTCCTAGGTTTTTCACCCGATCGGAACCAAACCAGTGCAGGAATATTCTCTGGACACTGAATATCAATAATTATCAAAAAAAAGTTGAATTTTTGACTCATGGTCATAAAGGGTCACCAAAACGTTTGAAAGTTAGGGGTCAATTTTACTAAAATGGCTATAACTTTTGAACGAAATGAGATAACTTCACCAAACTCGGGACACATGTGTATAAGCTCGATCCTTGGTTAAAATAAAAAAAATTGCGGAGCTTGAACACTTGGTGGCGCTATAAAACGGAAAAAACATATTATTGACTATAAATACACAGCCGTTAGTCCGATCGACTTGAAAATTGGTATGCAGTGACTTGGACCAAAGGGGCATAGGTGTCTATGAGGACATTGGCGTATCTCAAAAAACATGGCCACCATTGGCCAATGAAGTTTGAGCACCTATTTGACAAGGTTAACGGAGGTCGATCGGAACCAAACTCGGTGGGCATGTTTGACTCATGGCCCTAAAGGTCTGTAAGAATTTTGAAAGAAATCGGCCACTAGTTGGCGCTAACGAATTTTTTGGCTCTGTAATCGCGCGGCGTTTCACTCATTCACACAAGATACGTATCGTTTGATAGATCTCCTCATGCTGAGAAACTTTGCCTCAAGAACCATTGCTGTCAATCAAATCGTTCATTAATTATTCACAAATATGTTAAAAACCTACTTTTGCGAACTAGTCCTAGGTTTTTCGCCCGATCTCGATTAAACCACTGCAGTAATATTCTCTGGACTCTCTTCATCAATAATTATCGAAAAAATGTTGAATTTTGTCCTTTCGTTGGCTATAATGGGCTAATTTAGAAAAGAGGGTGTGACCACACATACTCAAAAGCCTATAAAAACTAAACAAAAACTCAAAACTTTACAAAAATTGGTGATAATGTGTACCAGATGACCCTTAACAAGCATGTAAAGTTTCATGAAGATCGGACCATAGGTGGCGCTATAACAGTTAAAAAGGTGTCCAAAATATGAAAATTCTATATTAAATGACCTCAAATTGCTACAATAAAAAAATGCTCATATATTCACTCAAACACTACATCTTCATATGATATGTCATTCATTTGATGTTGGTCTGCACCCTAACAGCGTAAAAGCCCAAAAAGGCCTTAAATTCTCGAACCCCGCTCAATGCTGCTTGCAGCTTTAATTAGGGGTTCGAGTGCGTAGCACTGAATCCCTATTGTTTTTGTTAGGATTTTTATTATTATTATTATTATTATTATTATTATTATTATTATTAGGGGTTCGAGTGCGTAGCACTGAAACCCTATTGTTTTTGTTAGGATTTTTATTATTATTAGGGGTTCGAGTGCGTAGCACTGAAACCCTATTGTTTTTGTTAGGATTTTTATTATTATTATTATTAGGGGTTCGAGTGCGTAGCACTGAATCCCTATTGTTTTTGTTAGGATTTTTATTATTATTATTATTATTATTATTATTATTATTATTATTCTGCCCTAAAACTGAATGTGCAGCCCAAACCGTAAGGCCTAGAGACTTGAAACTTGGTCAGATTGTGGTGACTGCGGCCAGAATGGATAATCCAAAGACTCGCCCCAATCGGACTAAAGGTGGCGCTACAGCGCAAAAAACTAAATTTTTTGAGTTTTTTGGCTTTTTCTCGTAAACCGCTTGCCGTAGACTCAAAAACTTTACATCCTTGTGATCCTTGGGTCAGCCCGGACAAAAGTGCAAAGGCGACTTTTTTTCTCTAGGACGCACCGTTTTCCCGCAAAATGGACGTATGTCCGAAACCTACTTTTGCGAACTAGTCCTAGGTTTTTTGCCCGATCGGAACCAAACCAGTGCAGGAATATTCTCTGCACACTGAATATCAATAATTATCAAAAAAAAGTGGAATTTTTGACTCATGGTCGCAAAGGGCCACCAAAACGTCCGTAACCGACGGGGCCACTTTTACTAAAATGGCTATAACTTTTGAACGGAATGAGATATCTTCACCAAACTCGGTACACATGTGTATAAGCTCGATCCTTGGTCAAATCAAAAAAATTGCGGAGCTTGAACACTTGGTGGCGCTATAAAACGAAAAAAACATATTATTGACTATAAATACACAGCCGTTAGTCCGATCGACTTCGAAATTGGTATGCAGTCTCTTGGACCAAAGGGGCACAAGTGTCTATGAGGACATTGGCGTATCTCAAAAAACATGGCCGCCATTGGCCAATGAATTTTGAGCACCTATTTGACAAGGTTAACGGAGGTCAATCAGAACGAAACTCGGTGGGCATGTTCGACTCACGGCCCTAAAGGTCTGTAAGAATTTTGAAAGAAATCGGCCACTAGTTGGCGCCAACGAGTGTTTTTGGCTCTGTAATCGCGCGGCGTTTCACACATCCACACAATATGCATATCATTTGATAGATCTCCTCATGTCGAGAAAAATTGCTTCAAGAACCATTGCTGTCAATCAAATCGTTCATTAATTATTCACAAATATGTTAAAAACCTACTTTTGCGAACTAGTCCTAGGTTTTTTGCCCGATCTGGATCAAACCACTGCAGTAATATTCTCTGGACTGTCTAGATCAATAATTATCAAAAAAATGTTGAATTTTGTCTTTTGGTTGTCTATAATGGGCTAATTTAGAAAAGGGGGTGTGACCACACATACTCAAAAGCCTATAAAAACTAAACAAAAACTCAAAACTTTACAAAAATAGGTGTCAACATGTACCAAGTGACCCTGAACAAGCATACAAAGTTTCATGAAGATCGGACCATAGGTGGCGCTATAACAGTTAAAAAGGTGTCAAAAACATGATATTTCTATTGTATAAAGAACTTAAAACCCAATTAAACGTCAATATCTTCAAATATACACTATATCTTCATATCACATGATAGATCTCCTCATTCTGAACAACTTTGCCTCTAGGACCACTGTTGTAAATCAAACTGTTCTTTTAATATATGAGATCATTTAAAAAACATACTTTGGTGAACTCATCCTGGGTTTTCCACCCATACTCAATACAATCAGTGCAGTACGATTCTCCAGACTCTCTTGGTCAGTAATTATCAAAAAAATGTTGATCATTTGCATTTGGACAGCTATAACAGGGCCATTTCATAATATGCTTTTTATCTAGTGTACATTAGAAGTCTACAAATACTTACATAAAACAAAAATTCACAAACCTAAGTAAAATTATGTATCATATGATTCAAAACAAGCATATGTTCATGGACACTGAGCAAAAAAAAGGCAATTTAGTAGTTATAAAGCTTTAAAAAAAATGCACCTCTATTTCAACAAAATTACAACTATAGCCACTAGATGGCAGTAGAATACCACTAATGGGCTTACACATTTTAATAGAACAGTGCTTTGTATGGTTTAATGGCTTTATGTAGTTTTGAATTGATATGTAAGTGATACTAAATCACTGTTATAGCTTTTCAAATCACATTTAGCCAAATTTAAAACTTAATTTATACAGATATATCATATTTGACAATTACACATGATTATGATTACAGTGAAACATGACAATGATATATCAAATCTTAAAAACACAAGTTTTAAGCATGTTGTCACTTATCATTTATTGTACAAATCTCTTATGTGCAACAAAATATGTGTGCGTCTGTCTGTGTCTGTAATCATGCTTAATGAACAAAATAGTTTAACCATTTAATTTCTGTGTATGTTTCTGTTTGTGAGTGAATTCTTCATAATGGATATGTTCTGGTGTCAGCCATATATTTCGTGTTGGCCAACACCCTAACGGTATAGAAGCCGTAAAGGCCTTAAATACTCGAACCCCGTTAATTGCTGCTTGCAGCTATATTTATTATTATTTTTTTTCTGCCGTAAAACTGAACGTGCAGCCCAAACCGTAAGTGCTAGAGACTTGAAACTTGGTCAGCAGATAGAGCAAAAATCGAGGAGAACCTATCAAAGTATCAGCCCAATCGGACCATAGGTGGCGCTACAGCGCAAAAAACTAAAATTTTTGACATTTTGGCCATAATCTCGTAAACCGCTTGTCGTAGACTCAAAAACTTTACATCGTTGCGTTCCTTGGGTCAGGCCGAAGAAAAGTGTATTACGAAATTTTTGAGCTGCGACGCACGGTTGACCACGAAAACTGGACGTATGTCCGAAACCTACTTTTGCGAACTAGTCCTAGGATTTTCAACCGATCGGAACCAAACCAGTGCACAAAAATTCTCTGGACACTGAATATCAATAATTATCAAAAAAAAGTTGAATTTTTCACTCACGGTCGTAAAGGACCACCAAAACGTTCGAAAGTGAGGGGTCAATTTTACTAAAATGGCTATAACTTTTGAACGGAATGAGATATCTTCACCAAACTCCGTACACATGTGTATAAGCTCGATCCTTGGTCAAATCCAAAAAAATTGCGGAGCTTGAACACTTGGTGGCGCTATAAAACGGAAAAAACATATTATTGACTATAAATACACAGCCGTTAGTCCGATCGACTTCAAAATTGGTATGCAGTCTCTTGGACCAAACGGGCGCAAGTGTATATGAGGACATTGGCGTATCTCAAAAAACATGGCCGCCATTGGCCAATGAAGTTTTAGCACCTATTTGACAAGGTTAACGGAGGTCGATCGGAACCAAACTCGGTGGGCATGTTTGACTCATGCCCCGAATGGTCTGTAAGAATTTTGAAAGAAATCGGCCACTAGTTGGCGCTAACGAGTTTTTTGGCTCTGTAATCGCGCGGCGTTTCACTCATCCACACAAGATACATATCATTTGATAGACCTCCTCATGCCGAGAAACTTTGCCTCAAGAACCATTGCTGTCAATCAAATCGTTCATTAATTATTCACAAATATGTTAAAAACCTACTTTTGCGAACTAGTCCTAGGTTTGTCGCCTGATCTCGATCAAACCACTGCAGTAATATTCTCTGGACTCTCTTCATCAATAATTATCGAAAAAATGTTGAATTTTGTCCTTTGGTTGGCTATAATGGGCTAATTTAGAAAAGGGGGTGTGACCATACATACTCAAAAGCCTATAAAAACTAAACAAAAACTCAAAACTTTATAAAAATTGGTGAAAACGTGTACCAGATGACCCTTAACAAGCATGCAAAGTTTCATGAAGATTGGACCATAGTTGGCGCTATAACAGTTAAAAAGGTGTCCAAAATATGAAAATTCTATATTAAATGACCTGAAATTGCTACAATAAAAAAATGCTCATACATTCACTCAAACACTACATCTTCATATGATATGTCATTTATTTAATGTTGGCCAGCACCCTAACAGTGTAAAAGTCGAAAAAGGCCTTAAATACTCGAACCCCGCTCAATGCTGCTTGCAGCTTTAATTAGGGGTTCGAGTGCGTAGCACTGAATCCCTATTGTTTTTGTTAGGATTTTTATTATTATTATTATTATTAGGGGTTCGAGTGCGTAGCACTGAATCCCTATTGTAATTGTTAGGATTTTTATTATTATTATTATTATTATTCTGCCCTAAAACTGAATGTGCAGCCCAAACCGTAAGGCCTAGAGACTTGAAACTTGGTCAGATTGTGGAGACTGCGGCCAGAATGGAGGATCCATAGGCTCGCCCCAATCGGACCAAAGGTGGCGCTACAGCGACCTAAAACGCGAAAGTCATCATAACTCCCAAACCGTGTGTCATAGACTCAAAAAAATTACATTTTTGGAATCCCTGGGACTAGACAATTGTCAAATACTCATCTGTGATTTGGGGTCCCGGAGGCCCCGTTTTCCCATAAACTTGAGTTATGTCCAAAACCTACTTTTGCGAACTAGTCCTAGGTTTTTCGCCCGATCGGAACCAAACCAGTGCAGGAATATTCTCTGGACACTGAATATCAATAATTATCAAAAAAAAGTTGAATTTTTCACTCACGGTTGCAAAGGGCCACCAAAACGTTCGAAAGTGAGGGGCCACTTTTACTAAAATGGCTATAACTTTTGAAAGGAATGAGATATCTTCACCAAACTCGGTACACATGTGTATAGGCTTATTCTTTGGTCAAATAAAAAAAAATGCGGAGCTTGACCACTTGGTGGCGCTATAAGACGGAAAAAACATATTTTTGGCTATAAATACACAGCCGTTGGTCCGATCGACTTGAAAATTGGTATGCAGTGACTTGGACCAAACGGGCACAAGGGTCTATGAGGACATTGGCGTATCTCAAAAAACATGGCCGCCATTGGCCAATGAAGTTTGAGCCCCTATTTGACAAGGTTAACGGAGGTCAATCGGAACCAAACTCGGTGGGCATGTTCGATTCATGCCCCTAAAGGTCTGTAAGAATTTTGATAGAAATCGGCCACTAGTTGGCGCTAACGACATTTTTTGGCTCTGTTATCGCGTGACGTTTCACACATCCACAAATTATTCATATCATTTGATAGCTCTCCTCATGCCAAGAAAATTTGCCTCAAGAACCATTGCTGTCAATCAAATCCTTCATTAATTATTCACAAATATGTTAAAAACCTACTTTTGCGAACTAGTCCTAGGTTTTTCGCCCGATCTGTATCAAACCACTGCAGTAATATTCTCTGGACTCTCTAGATCAATAATTATCAAAAAAATGTTGAATTTTGTCCTTTGGTTGGCTATAATGGGCTAATTTAGAAAAGGGGGTGTGACCACACATACTCAAAAGCCTATAAAACTAAACAAAAACTCAAAACTTTACAAAAATGGGTGTCAACATGTACCAGGTGACCCCCAACAAGCATGCAAAGTTTCATGAATATCGGACCATAGGTGGCGCTATAACAGTTAAAAATGTGTCAAAAACATGATATTTCTATTGTGTATAGAACTAAAAACCCAATTAAACATCAATATATTCACATATACACTAAATATTCATATCATATGATAGATCTCCTCATTCTGAACAACTTTGCCTCTAGGACCAATGTTGTCAATCAAACTGTTTTTTTTAATACGTGAGATGATTTTGAAAACATACTTTAGTGAACTCGTCCTGGGTTTTCCACCCATACTCAATAAAATCAGTGCAGTACAATTCTCCTGACTCTCTTAGTCAATAATTATCAAACAAATGTTAAAGATTTGCATTTGGACAGCTATAACAGGGCCATTTCATACTAAGCTTTTTATCTAGTGTAGATTAAAGTCTACTAATACTAAAATAAAACAAAATTTCACAAACCTAAGTAAAATTATGCATCATATCATTCAAAAAAGCATATGTTTATGGACACTGGGCAAAAAAAAGGCAATTTAATAGTTATAAAGCTTACAAACAATGTACCTCTATTTCAATAAAATTACAACTATAGCCACTAGATGGCAGTAGAAGACCACTAATGGGCTTACACATATTAATAGAACAGTGCTTTGTATGGTTTAATGGCTTTATATAGTTTTGAATTCATACGTAAATGATACTTAATCACTGTTATAACTTTTCAAATCACATTTAGCCAAAGCTTAAAACTTAATTTATACAGATATATCATATTTGACAATTACACATGATTATGATTACACTTAAACATGTCAATGATATATCAAATCTTAAAAACACAAGTCTTAAGCATTTTGTCACTTATTTATTAAACAAATCTCAAATGTACAACAAAATATGTGTGCATCTGTCTGTTTGTGATCATGCTTAATGAACATAACAGTTTAACCATTTCATTTCTGTGTATGTTTCTGTTTGTCAGAGTATTCTCCATCGTGGATGTGTTCTGGTGTCAGCCATATATTTCATGTTGGCCAACAACCTAACAGTATAGAAGCCATAAAGGCCTTAAACACTCGAACCCCGCTCAATGCTGCTTGCAGCTTTAATTAGGGGTTCGAGTGCGTAGCACTGAATCCCTATTGTTTTTGTTAGGATTTTTATTATTATTATTATTATTATTATTATTATTCTGCCCTAAAACTGAATGTGCAGCCCAAACCGTAAGGCCTAGAGACTTGAAACTTGGTCAGATTGTGGTGACTGCGGCCAGAATGGATAATCCAAAGACTCGCCCCAATCGGACTAAAGGTGGCGCTACAGCGCAAAAAACTAAATTTTTTGAGTTTTTTGGCTTTTTCTCGTAAACCGCTTGCCGTAGACTCAAAAACTTTACATCCTTGTGATCCTTGGGTCAGCCCGGACAAAAGTGCAAAGGCGACTTTTTTTCTCTAGGACGCACCGTTTTCCCGCAAAATGGACGTATGTCCGAAACCTACTTTTGCGAACTAGTCCTAGGTTTTTTGCCCGATCGGAACCAAACCAGTGCAGGAATATTCTCTGCACACTGAATATCAATAATTATCAAAAAAAAGTGGAATTTTTGACTCATGGTCGCAAAGGGCCACCAAAACGTCCGTAACCGACGGGGCCACTTTTACTAAAATGGCTATAACTTTTGAACGGAATGAGATATCTTCACCAAACTCGGTACACATGTGTATAAGCTCGATCCTTGGTCAAATCAAAAAAATTGCGGAGCTTGAACACTTGGTGGCGCTATAAAACGAAAAAAACATATTATTGACTATAAATACACAGCCGTTAGTCCGATCGACTTCGAAATTGGTATGCAGTCTCTTGGACCAAAGGGGCACAAGTGTCTATGAGGACATTGGCGTATCTCAAAAAACATGGCCGCCATTGGCCAATGAATTTTGAGCACCTATTTGACAAGGTTAACGGAGGTCAATCAGAACGAAACTCGGTGGGCATGTTCGACTCACGGCCCTAAAGGTCTGTAAGAATTTTGAAAGAAATCGGCCACTAGTTGGCGCCAACGAGAGTTTTTGGCTCTGTAATCGCGCGGCGTTTCACACATCCACACAATATGCATATCATTTGATAGATCTCCTCATGTCGAGAAAAATTGCTTCAAGAACCATTGCTGTCAATCAAATCGTTCATTAATTATTCACAAATATGTTAAAAACCTACTTTTGCGAACTAGTCCTAGGTTTTTTGACCGATCTGGATCAAACCACTGCAGTAATATTCTCTGGACTGTCTAGATCAATAATTATCAAAAAAATGTTGAATTTTGTCTTTTGGTTGTCTATAATGGGCTAATTTAGAAAAGGGGGTGTGACCACACATACTCAAAAGCCTATAAAAACTAAACAAAAACTCAAAACTTTACAAAAATGGGTGTCAACATGTACCAAGTGACCCTGAACAAGCATACAAAGTTTCATGAAGATCGGACCATAGGTGGCGCTATAACAGTTAAAAAGGTGTCAAAAACATGATATTTCTATTGTATAAAGAACTTAAAACCCAATTAAACGTCAATATCTTCAAATATACACTATATCTTCATATCACATGATAGATCTCCTCATTCTGAACAACTTTGCCTCTAGGACCACTGTTGTAAATCAAACTGTTCTTTTAATATATGAGATCATTTAAAAAACATACTTTGGTGAACTCATCCTGGGTTTTCCACCCATACTCAATACAATCAGTGCAGTACGATTCTCCAGACTCTCTTGGTCAGTAATTATCAAAAAAATGTTGAACATTTGCATTTGGACAGCTATAACAGGGCCATTTCATAATATGCTTTTTATCTAGTGTACATTAGAAGTCTACAAATACTTACATAAAACAAAAATTCACAAACCTAAGTAAAATTATGTATCATATGATTCAAAACAAGCATATGTTCATGGACACTGAGCAAAAAAAAGGCAATTTAGTAGTTATAAAGCTTTAAAAAAATGCACCTCTATTTCAACAAAATTACAACTATAGCCACTAGATGGCAGTAGAATACCACTAATGGGCTTACACATTTTAATAGAACAGTGCTTTGTATGGTTTAATGGCTTTATGTAGTTTTGAATTGATATGTAAGTGATACTAAATCACTGTTATAGCTTTTCAAATCACATTTAGCCAAATTTAAAACTTAATTTATACAGATATATCATATTTGACAATTACACATGATTATGATTACAGTGAAACATGACAATGATATATCAAATCTTAAAAACACAAGTTTTAAGCATGTTGTCACTTATCATTTATTGTACAAATCTCTTATGTGCAACAAAATATGTGTGCGTCTGTCTGTGTCTGTAATCATGCTTAATGAACAAAATAGTTTAACCATTTCATTTCTGTGTATGTTTCTGTTTGTGAGTGAATTCTTCATAATGGATATGTTCTGGTGTCAGCCATATATTTCGTGTTGGCCAACACCCTAACGGTATAGAAGCCGTAAAGGCCTTAAATACTCGAACCCCGGTAATTGCTGCTTGCAGCTATATTTAGGGGTTCGAGTGCGTAGCACTGAATCCCTATTGTATTTGTTAGGATTTTTATTATTAGGGGTTCGAGTGCGTAGCACTGAATCCCTATTGTAATTGTTAAGGTTTTTATTATTATTATTATTATTTTTCTGCCGTAAAACTGAACGTGCAGCCCAAACCGTAAGTGCTAGAGACTTGAAACTTGGTCAGATGATAGAGCAAAAATCGAGGAGAACCTCACAAAGAATCAGCCCAATCGGACCATAGGTGGCGCTACAGCGACCAAAAACGCGAAAGTGACCATAACTCCCAAACCGTGTGTCGTAGACTCAAAAAATTTACATTTTTGGAATCCCTGGGTCTAGGCAATTGTCAAATACTCATCTGTGATTTGGGGTCCCGGAGGCCCCGTTTTCCCATAAACTTGAGTTATGTCCAAAACCTACTTTTGCGAACTAGTCCTAGGTTTTTCGCCCGATCGGAACCAAACCAGTGCAGGAATATTTTCTGGACACTGAATATCAATAATTATCAAAAAAAAGTTGAATTTTTCACTCACGGTCGCAAAGGGCCACCAAAACGTTCGAAAGTGAGGGGCCACTTTTACTAAAATGGCTATAACTTTTGAACGGAATGAGATATCTTCACCAAACTCGATACACATGTGTATAAGCTCGATCCTTGGTCAAATCAAAAAAAATGCGGAGCTTGAACACTTGGTGGCGCTATAAATCGGGAAAAACATATTATTGACTATAAATATACAGCTGTTAGTCCGATCGACTTGAAAATTGGTATGCAGTGACTTGGACCAAAGGGGCACAAGTGTCTATGAGGATATTGGCGTATCTCAAAAAACATGACCGCCATTGGCCAATGAAGTTTGAGCACCTATTTAACAAGGTTAACGGAGGTCAATCGGAACCAAACTCGGTGGGCATGTTCGACTCACGGCCCTAAAGGTCTGTAAGAATTTTGAAAGAAATCGGCCACTAGTTGGCGCTAACGAGATTTTTTGGCTTTGTTATCGCGTGACGTTTCACACATCCACACAATATGCATATCATTTGACAGCTCTCCTCATGCCAAGAAAATTTGCCTCAAGAACCATTGCTGTCAATCAAACCGTTCATTAATTATTCACAAATATGTTAAAAACCTACTTTTGCGAACTAGTCCTAGGTTTTTCGCCCGATCTCGATCAAACCACTGCAGTAATATTCTCTGGACTCTCTAGATCAATAATTATCAAAAAAATGTGGAATTTTGTACTTTGGTGGGCTATAACAGGGTCATTTACAAAAGCGGCGTTGCCACATACACTCAAAAGGCTATAGAACCTAAACAAAAACTCAAAACTTTACGAAAATTGGTGACAACGTGTACCCCATGACTCTTAATAAGCATGCAAAGTTTCATGAAGATTAGACAATAGGTGGCGCTATAACAGTTAAAAAGGTGTCAAAAACATGATATTTCTATTGTATAAAGAACTAAAAACCCAATGAAACGTCCAAATATTCACATATACACTATATCTTCATATCATATGATACATCTCCTCATTCTGAACAACTTTGCCTCTAGGACCACTGTTGTCAATCAAACTGTTCTTTTAATACGTGAGATAATTTAAAAAACATACTTTGGTGAACTCGTCCTGGGTTTTCAGCCCATAGTCAATACAATCACTGCAGTACAATTCTCCAGACTCTCTTGGTCAGTAATTATCAAAAAAAAGTTGAACATTTGCATTTGGACAGCTATAACAGGGCATTTTCATAGTATGGTTTTCATCTAGTGTACCTAAAAGTCTACAAATACTAAAAGAAAGAAAAAATTCACAAACTTAAGTAAAATCATGCATCATATGATTCAAAACAAGCATATGTTTATGGACACTGGGCAATAAAAGGCAATTTAATAGTTATAAAGCTTAAAACAATGAACCTCTATTTCAACAAAATTACAACTATAGCCACTAGATGGCAGTAGAATACCACTAATGGGCTTACACATACAGATTTACCAGAACAGTGCTTTCTATGGTTTAATGGCTTTATATAGTTGTGAATTTATATGTAAATGATACTAAATCACTGATATTACTTTTCAAATCAAATTTAGCCAAAGTTTAAAACTTAATTTATACAGATATATCATATTTGACAATTACACATGATTATGATTACAGTGAAACATGACAATGATATATCAAATCTTAAAAACACAAGTTTTAAGCATGTTGTCACTTATCATTTATTGTACAAATCTCTTATGTGCAACAAAATATGTGTGCATCTGTCTGTGTGTGTAATCATGCTTAATGAACATAATAGTTTAACCATTTCATTTCTGTGTATGTTTCTGTTTGTGATTGAATTCTTCATAATGGATATGTTCTGGTGTCAGCCATATATTTCATGTTGGCCAACACACTAACAGTATAGAAGCCATAAAGGCCTTAAATACTCGAACCCCGTTAATTGCTGCTTGCAGCTATATTGTTTATTTGTAATCGCTACATTAATCTTTTTGTTTTCCTAAAACTGAACGGGCAGCCCAAACCGTAAGGCCTAGAGACTTGAAACTTGGCCAGAAGGTAGAGCTCCCTGTGGGGACCTCCTGAAAAAAGAATGAGCCTAATCGGACAATAGGTGGCGCTACAGCGCAAAAAAATTAATTTTTTGACATTTTGGCGATAATCTCGTAAACCGTTTGTCGTAGACTCAAAAACTTTACATCGTTGCGTTCCTTGGGTCAGGCCGAACAAAAGTGTATTGCGAAATTTTTGAGCTGCGACGCACGATTGACCCCGAAAACTGGACGTTTGTCCGAAACCTACTTTTGCGAACTAGTCCTAGGTTTTTAGCCCGATCGGAACCAAACCAGTGCAGAAATATTCTCTGGACACTGTTTATTAATAATTATCAAAAAAAAGTAACATTTTTGACTCACGGTCGCAAAGGGCCACCAAAACGTTCAATACTGATGGGGCCACTTTTACAAAAATGGCTATAACTTTTGAATGGAATGAGATATCTTCACCAAACTCGGTACAGATGTGTATAGGCTCAATCCTTGGTCAAATCAAAAAAATTGCGGAGCTTCACCACTTGGTGGCACTATAAGACAGAAAAAATATATAAACGGCTATAAATACACAACAGTTTGTCTGACCGACTTGAAAATTGGTATGCAGTGTCTTGGACCAAAGGGGCACAAGGGTCTATGAGGACATTGGCGTATCTCAAAAAACATGGCTGCCATTAGCCAATGAAGTTTGAGAACCTATTTGACAAGGTTAACGGAGGTCAATCAGAACGAAACTCGGTGGGCATGTTCTACTCATGGCCCTAAACGTCTGTAAGAATTTTGAAAGAAATCGGTCACTAGTTGGCGCTAACGAGATTTTTTGGCTCTGTAATCGCGTGGCGTTTCACACATCCACACAATATTCATATCATTTGATAGATCTCCTCATGCCAAGAAAATTTGTCTCAAGAACCATTGCTGTCAATCAAATCGTTCATTCATTCTTCACAAATATGTTAAAAACCTACTTTTGCGAACTAGTCCTAGGTTTTTTGCCCGATCTAGATCAAACCACTGTAGTAATATCCTCTGGACTCTCTAGATCAATAATTATCAAAAAAATGTTGAATTTTGTCCTTTGGTTGGCTATAACAGGGTCATTTATGAAACGGGCGTGGCCACATATACTCAAAAGCCTATAGAACCTAAACAAAAACTCAACACTTTACAAAAATTGGTGACAACATGTACCCAATGACTCTTAACAAGCATGTAAAGTTTCATGAAGATCTGACCATAGGTGGCGCTATAACAGTTAAAAAGGTGGCAAAAACATGATATTTCTATTGTAAATGAACTGAAATCACAATAAAACGTCTATATACTCACATATACACTATATCTTCATATCATATGACAGATTTCCTCATTCTAAAAAACTTTGTCTCTAGGATCACTGCTGTCAAAATTTACCATTTTGTTCATACAGACATATTTGTTTTTAGAGTTAAGCCAGATTTTGGTTACAGTGAGACCTGAAAATGGGATATAAACTCTTAAAAGGACCTGTTATATTATTAAAGAAATCTCTTACGTGCAACAAAATGTGTGTGCATCTGTCTGTGTGTGTAATCATGCTTAATGAACATAATAGTTTAACCATTTCATTTCTGTGTATGTTTCTGTTTGTCAGAGTATTCTCCATCGTGGATGTGTTCTGGTGTCAGCCATATATTTCATGTTGGCCAACACCCTAACGGTATAGAAGCCATAAAGGCCTTAAACACTCGAACCCCGCTCAATGCTGCTTGCAGCTTTAATTATTATTATTATTATTATTATTATTATTATTATTCCGCCCTAAAACTGAACGTGCAGCCCAAACCGTAAGGCCTAGGGACTTGAAACTTGGTCAGATTGTCAGGATGCGCGCGCGAACGGAGGGCCCAAAGACTCGCCCCAATCGGACCAAAGGTGGCGCTACAGCGCAAAAAACTAAGATTTTTTTGTTTTTTGGCATTTTCTCATAAACCGATTGCCGTAGACTCAAAAACTTTACATCCTTGTGATCCTTGGGTCAGCCCGGACAAAAGTGCAAAGGCGACTTTTTTTCTCTAGGACGCACCGTTTTCCCGCAAAATTGACCTATATCCGAAACCTACTTTTGCGAACTAGTCCTAGGTTTTTCGCCCAATCAGAACCAAACCAGTGCAGGAATATTCTCTGGACACTGAATATCAATAATTATCAAAAAAAAGTTGAATTTTTCACTGACGGTCGCAAAGGACCACCAAAACGTTCGAAAGTGAGGGGTCAATTTTACTAAAATGGCTATAACTTTTGAACGGAATGACATATCTTCACCAAACTCGGCACACATGTGTATAAGCTCGATCCTTGGTCAAATCAAAACAAATTGCGGAGCTTGATCACTTGGTGGCACTATAAAACGGAAAAAACATATTATTGACTATAAATACACAGCCGTTAGTCCGATCGACTTCAAAATTGGTATGCAGTCTCTTGGACCAAAGGGGCACAAGTGTCTATGAGGATATTGGCGTATCTAAAAAAACATGGCCGCCATTGGCCAATGAAGTTTGAGCACCTATTTGACAAGGTTAACAGAGGTCAATCAGAACGAAACTCGGTGGGCATGTTTGACTCATGGCCCTAAAGGTCTGTAAGAATTTTGAAAAAAATCTGCCACTAGTTGGCGCTAACGAGTTTTTTGGCTCTGTAATCGCGCTGTGTTTCACACATCCACACAATATGCATATCATTTGATAGATCTCCTCATGTCGAGAAATTTTGACTCAAGAACCATTGCTGTCAATCAAATCGTTCATTAATTATTCACAAAAATGTTAAAAACCTACTTTTGCGAACTAGTCCTAGGTTTTTCGCCCGATCTGGATCAAACCACTGCAGTAATATTCTCTGGACTCTCTAGATCTATAATTATCAAAAAAATGTTGAATTTTGTCTTTTGGTTGGCTATAATTGGCTCATTTAGTGAAGGGGGCGTGGTAATATATATCCAAAAGCCAATAAAACCTAAACAAAAACTCAAAACTTTCCAAAAATGGGTGACAACATGTAGCAGATGATCTTTAACAAGCAAGCAAAGTTTCATGACCATCGGAACATAGGTGACGCTGTAACAGTTAAAAAGGTTTCAAAAACATGATATTTCTATTATATATAGAACTAAAAACTCAATTAAACGTCAATATCTTCACATATACACTACATCTTCATATCACATGATAGATCTGCTCATTCTGAACAACTTTGCCTCAAGGACCACTGTTGTAAATCAAACTGTTCTTTTAATACGTGAGATAATTTTAAAAACATACTTTGGTGAACTCGTCCTGGGTTTTCAAACCATACTCAATAAAATCAGTGCAGTACAATTCTCCAGACTCTCTTGGTCAGTAATTATCAAAAAAATGTTGAACATTTGCATTTGGACAGCTATAACAGAGCCATTTCATAATATGCTTTTTATCTAGTGTAGATTAAAGTCTACAAATACTAAAATAAAACAAAAATTCACAAACCTAAGTAAAATTATGTATCATATGATTCAAAACAAGCATATGTTTATGGACACTGAGCAAAAAAAAGCAATTTAATAATTATAAAGCTTAAAACAATGAACCTCTATTTCAACAAAATTACAACTATAGCCACTAGATGGCAGTAGAATACCACTAATGGGCTTACACATACAGATTTACCAGAACAGTGCTTTGTATGGTTTAATGGCTTTATATAGTTGTGAATTTATACGTAAATGATACTAAATCACTGATATTACTTTTCAAATCACAATTAGCCAAAGTTTAAAAGTTAATTTATACAGATATATCATATTTGACAATTACACATGATTATGATTACAGTGAAACATGACAATGATATATCAAATCTTAAAAACACAAGTCTAAAGCATGTTGTCACTTATCATTTATTGTACAAATCTCTTATGTGCAACAAAATATGTGTGCATCTGTCTGTGTATGTAATCATGCTTAATGAACACAATACTTTAACCATTTCATTTCTGTGTATGATCCTGTTTGTGATTGAATTCTTCATAATGGATATGTTCTGGTGTCAGCCATATATTTCGTGTTGGCCAACACCCTAACGGTATAGAAGCCATGAAGCCCTTAAATACTCGAACCCCGTTAATTGCTGCTTGCAGCTATATTTAGGGGTTCGAGTGCGTAGCACTGAATCCCTATTGTTTTTGTTAGGATTTTTATTATTATTATTATTATTATTATTATTATTTTTCTGCCGTAAAACTGAACGGGCAGCCCAAACCGTAAGGCCTAGAGACTTGAAACTTGGTCAGATGATAGAGCAAAAATCGAGGAGAACCTCACAAAGAATCAGCCCAATCGGACCATAGGTGGCGCTATAGCGAACAGAAACGCGAAACCTATCATAACTCCTAAACCGTTTGTCCTAGACTCAAGTGTCTTATATCACTGGAATCCTTGGCTCAATCAAAACAAAATGGCTATCTCCGATTTCATTTCCGGTATGCAAATTTTTCCGCCATTTTGAAATTTGTCCAAAACCTACTTTTGCGAACTAGTCCTAGGTTTTTCGCCCGATCGGAACCAAACCAGTGCAGAAATATTCTCTGGACACTGAATATCAATAATTATCAAAAAAAAGTTGAACTTTTGACTCACGGTCGCAAAGGGCCACAAAAACGTTCGAAAGTGACGGGGCCACTTTTACTAAAATGGCTATAACTTTTGAATGGAATGAGATATCTTCACCAAACTCGACACACACGTGTATAAGCTGAATCTTTGGTCAAATCAAAAAAATTGCGGAGCTTGTCCACTTGGTGGCGCTATAAGGCGGAGAAGACATATAAACAGCTATAAATACACAGCCGTTAGTCCGATCGACTTGAAAATTGGTATGCAGTGTCTTGGGCCAAAGGGCCACAAGTATCTATGAGGACATTGGCGTATCTCAAAAAACATGGCCGCCATTGGCAATTGAACTTTGAGCACCTATTTGACAAGGTTAACGGAGGTCAATCAGAACGAAACTCGGTGAGCATGTTCGACTCACGGCCCTAAAGGTCTGCAAGAATTTTGAAAGAAATCGGCCACTAGTTGGCGCTAACGAGTTTTTTGGCTCTGTAATCGCGCGGCGTTTCACACATCCACACAATATGCATATCATTTGATAGATCTCCTCATGCCGAGAAAAATTGCTTCAAGAACCATTGCTGTCAATCAAATCATTCATTAATTATTCACACATTTGTTAAAAACCTACTTTTGCGAACTAGTCCTAGGTTTTTCGCCCGATCTGGATCAAACCACTGCAGTAATATTCTCTGGACTGTCTAGATCAATAATTATCAAAAAAATGTTGAATTTTGTCCTTTGGTTGGCTATAATGGCCCAATTTAGAAAAGGGGGTGTGACCACACATACTCAAAAGCCTATTAAAACTAAACAAAAACTCAAAACTTTACAAAAATGGGTGTCAACATGTAGCAGGTGACCCTCAACAAGCATGCAAAGATTCATGACGATCAGACCATAGGTGGCGCTATAACAGTTAAAAAGGTGTCAAAAACATGATATTTCTATTGAATATAGACCTAAAAACCCAATTAAACGTCAATATCTTCACATATACACTATATCTTCATATCACATGATAGATCTCCTCATTCTGAACAACTTTGCCTCTTGGACCAATGTTGTCAATCAAACTGTTCTTTTAATACGTGAAATAAATATAAAAACATACTTTGATGAACTCGTCCTGGGTTTTCAACCCATACTCAATAAAATCAGTGCAGTACAATTCTCCAGACTCTCTTAGTCAATAATTATCAAAAAAATGTTGAAGATTTGCTTTTGGACAGCTATAACAGAGCCATTTCATAATATGTTTTTATCTAGTGTAGATTAAAGTCTACAAATACTAAAATAAAACAAAAATTCACAAACCTAAGTAAAATTATGAATCATATGATTCAAAACAAGCATATGTTTATGGACACTGGGCAAAAAAAGGCAATTTAATAGTTATAAAGCTTACAAACAATGTACCTCTATTTCAATAAAATTACAACTATAGCCACTAGATGGCAGTAGAATACCACTAATGGGCTTACACATGTTAATAGAACAGTGCTTTGTAGGGTTTAATGGCTTTATGTAGTTTTGAATTTATATGTTAGTGATACTAAATCACTGTTATAACTTTTCAAATCACATTTAGCCAAAGTTTAAAACTTAATTTATACAGATATATCATGTTTGACAATTACACATGATTATGATTACAGTGAAACATGACAATGATATATCAAATCTTAAAAACGCAAGTTTTAAGCATTTTGTTACTTATTTATTATACAAATCTCTTATGTGCAACAAAATATGTGTGCATCTGTCTGTGTGTGATCATGCTTAATGAACATAACAGTTTAACCATTTCATTTCAAAGTAAGTTTCTGTTTGTGAGTGTACTCTTCATCATGGATATGTTCTGGTGTCCGCCATCAATTTCATGTTGGCCTACACCCTACCAGTGTAGAAGCCATAAAGGCCTTAAATACTCGAACCCCGTTAATTGCTGCTTGCAGCTATATTTATTATTATTATTATTATTATTCTGCCCTAAAACTGAATGTGCAGCCCAAACCGTAAGGCCTAGAGACATGAAACTTGGTCAGATTGTGGTGACTGCGGCCAGAATGGATAATCCAAAGACTCGCCCCAATCGGACTAAAGGTGGCGCTACAGCGCAAAAAACTAAATTTTTTGAGTTTTTTGGCTTTTTCTCGTAAACCGCTTGCCGTAGACTCAAAAACTTTACATCCTTGTGATCCTTGGGTCAGCCCGGACAAAAGTGCAAAGGCGACTTTTTTTCTCTAGGACGCACCGTTTTCCCGCAAAATGGACGTATGTCCGAAACCTACTTTTGCGAACTAGTCCTAGGTTTTTTGCCCGATCGGAACCAAACCAGTGCAGGAATATTCTCTGCACACTGAATATCAATAATTATCAAAAAAAAGTGGAATTTTTGACTCATGGTCGCAAAGGGCCACCAAAACGTCCGTAACCGACGGGGCCACTTTTACTAAAATGGCTATAACTTTTGAACGGAATGAGATATCTTCACCAAACTCGGTACGCATGTGTATAAGCTCGATCCTTGGTCAAATCAAAAAAAAATTGCGGAGCTTGAACACTTGGTGGCGCTATAAAACGAAAAAAACATATTATTGACTATATATACACAGCCGTTAGTCCGATCGACTTCGAAATTGGTATGCAGTCTCTTGGACCAAAGGGGCACAAGTGTCTATGAGGACATTGGCATATCTCAAAAAACATGGCCGCCATTGGCCAATGAAGTTTGAGCACCTATTTGACAAGGTTAACGGAGGTCGATCGGAACGAAACTCGGTGGGCATGTTCGACTCATGCCCCTAAAGGTCTGTAAGAATTTTGAAAGAAATCGGCCACTAGTTGGCGCTAACGAGTTTTTTGGCTCTGTAATCGCGCGGCGTTTCACTCATCCACACAAGATACATATCATTTGATAGATCTCCTCATGCCGAGAAACTTTGCCTCAAGAACCATTGCTGTCAATCAAATCCTTCATTAATTATTCACAAATATGTTAAAAACCTACTTTTGCGAACTAGTCCTAGGTTTTTCGCCCGATCTGGATCAAACCACTGCGGTAATATTCTCTGGACTCTCTAGATCAATAATTATCAAAAAAATGTTGAATTTTGTCCTTTGGTTGGCTATAATGGGCTAATTTAGAAAAGTGGGTGTGACCACACATACTCAAAAGCCTATAAAAACTAAACAAAAACTCAAAACTTTACAAAAACAGGTGTCAACATGTACCAGGTGACCCCCAACAAGCATGCAAATTTTCATGAAGATCAGACCATAGGTGGCGCTATAACAGTTAAAAATGTGTCAAAAACATGATATTTCTATTGTGTATAGAACTAAAAACCCAATTAAACATCAATATCTTCACATATACACTATATATTTATATCATATGATAGATCTCCTCATTCTGAACAACTTTGCCTCTAGGACCAATGTTGTCAATCAAACTGTTCTTTTAATACGTGAGATAAATTTAAAAACATACTTTGGTGAACTGGTCCTGGGTTTTCCACCCATACTCAATAAAATCAGTGCAGTACAATTCTCCAGACTCTCTTAGTCAATAATTATCAAAAAATGTTAAAGATTTGCATTTGGACAGCTATAACAGAGCCATTTCATAATAAGCTTTTTTATCTAGTGTAGATTAAAGTCTACAAATACTAAAATAAAACAAAATTTCACAAACCTAAGTAAAATTATGCATCATATGATTCAAAAAAGCATATGTTTATGGACACTGGGCAAAAAAAGGCAATTTAATAGTTATAAAGCTTACAAACAATGTACCTCTATTTCAATAAAATTACAACTATAGCCACTAGATGGCAGTAGAAGACCACTAATGGGCTTACACACATATTAATAGAACAGTGCTTTGTATGGTTTAATGGCTTTATATAGTTTTGAATTCATATGTAAATGATACTTAATCACTGTTATAACTTTTCAAATCACATTTAGCCAAAGTTTAAAACTTAATTTATACAGATATATCATATTTGACAATTACACATGATTATGATTACAGTGAAACATGACAATGATATATCAAATCTTAAAAACACAAGTCTTAAGCATTTTGTCACTTATTTATTAAACAAATCTCATATGTACAACAAAATATGTGTGCATCTGTCTGTTTGTGATCATGCTTAATGAACATAACAGTTTAACCATTTCATTTCAATGTAAGTTTCTGTTTGTGAGTGTATTCTTCATAATGGATATGTTCTGGTGTCAGCCATATATTTCATGTTGGCCAACACCCTAACAGTATAGAAGCCATAAAGCCCTTAAATACTCGAACCCCGGTAATTGCTGCTTGCAGCTATATTTAGGGGTTCGAGTGCGTAGCACTGAATCCCTATTGTATTTGTTAGGATTTTTATTATTATTATTATTATTAGGGGTTCGAGTGCGTAGCACTGAATCCCTATTGTTTTTGTTAGGATTTTTATTATTATTATTATTATTATTATTATTATTATTATTTTTCTGCCGTAAAACTGAACGGGCAGCCCAAACCGTAAGGCCTAGAGACTTGAAACTTGGTCAGATGATAGAGCAAAAATCGAGGAGAACCTCACAAAGAATCAGCCCAATCGGACCATAGGTGGCGCTATAGCGAACCGAAACGCGAAACCTATCATAACTCCTAAACCGTTTGTCCTAGACTCAAGTGTCTTATATCATTGGAATCCTTGGCTCAATCAAAACAAAATGGCTATCTCCGATTTCATTTCCGGTATGCAAATTTTTCCGCCATTTTGAAATTTGTCCAAAACCTACTTTTGCGAACTAGTCCTAGGTTTTTCGCCCGATCGGAACCAAACCAGTGCAGAAATATTCTCTGGACACTGAATATCAATAATTATCAAAAAAAAGTTGAACTTTTGACTCACGGTCGCAAAGGGCCACCAAAACGTTCGAAAGTGACGGGGCCACTTTTACTAAAATGGCTATAACTTTTGAATGGAATGAGATATCTTCACAAAACTCGACACACACGTGTATAAGCTTAATGTTTGGTCAAATCAAAAAAATTGCGGAGCTTGTCCACTTGGTGGCGCTATAAGGCGGAAAAAGCATATAAACAGTTATAAATACACAGCCATTAGTCCGATCGACTTGAAAATTGGTATGCAGTGACTTGGACCAAAGGGGCACAAGTGTCTATGAGGACATTGGCGTATCTCAAAAAACATGGCCGCCATTGGCCAATGAAGTTTGAGCACCTATTTGACAAGGTTAACGGAGGTCAATCAGAACGAAACTCGGTGGGCATGTTCGACTCACGGCCCTAAAGGTCTGTAAGAATTTTGAAAGAAATCGGCCACTAGTTGGCGCTAACGAGTGTTTTTGGCTCTGTAATCGCTCGGTGTTTCACACATCCACACAATATGCATATCATTTGATAGATCCCCTCATGCCGAGAAACTTTGACTCAAGAACCATTGCTGTCAATCAAATCGTTCATTAATTATTCACAAATATGTTAAAAACCTACTTTTGCGAACTAGTCCTAGGATTTTCGCCCGATCTGGATCAAACCACTGCAGTAATATTCTCTGGACTCTCTAGATCAATAATTATCAAAAAAATGTTGAATTTTGTCCTTTGGTTGGCTAAAATGGGCTAATTTAGAAAAAGGGGTGTGACCACACAAACTCAAAAGCCTATAAAAACTAAACAAAAACTCAAAACTTTACAGAAATGGGTGACAACATGTAGCAGATGACCCTTAACAAGCATGCATAGTTTCATGATGATCGGACCATAGGTGGCGCTATAACAGTTAAAAAGGTGTCAAAAACATGATATTTCTATTGTATAAAGAACTAAAAACCGAATGAAACGTCCAAATATTCACATATACACTATATCTTCATATCATATGATAAATATCCTCATTCTGAACAACTTTGCCTCTAGGACCAATGTTGTTAATCAAACTGTTCTTTTAATACGTGATATAATTTAAAAAACATACTTTGGTGAACTCGTCCTGGGTTTTCAATCCATACTCAATAAAATCAGTGCAGTTCAGTTCTCCAGACTCTCTTGGTCAGTAATTATCAAAAAAAAAATTGAACATTTGCATTTGGACAGCTATAACAGGGCCATTTCATAATATGCTTTTTATCTAGTGTACATTAAATTATAAAAATACTAAAATAAAACAAAAATTCACAAACCTAAGTAAAACTATGTATCATGTGATTCAAAACAAGCATTTGTTTATGGACACTGAGCATAAAAAGGCAATTTAATAGTCATGAAGCTTAAAAACAATTCACCTTTTATTTTAACAAAATTACAACTATAGCCACTAGAGGGCAGTAGAATACCACTAATGGGCTTTACACATATTGCTTGAACAGTGCTTTGTATGGTTTAATGGCTTTATATAGTTTTGAATTTATATGTAAATGATACTAAATCACTGTTATAACTTTTCAAATCACATTAAGCCAAAGTTTGAAACTTAATTTATACAGATATATCATATTTGACAATTACACATGATTATGATTACAGTGAAACATGACAATGATATATAAAATCTTAAAAACACAAGTTTTAAGCATTTTGTTACTTATTTATTATACAAATCTCTTATGTGCAACAAAATATGTGTGCATCTGTCTGTGTGTGATCATGCTTAATGAACATAACAGTTTAACCATTTCTGTGTATGTTTCTGTTTGTGAGTGTACTCTTCATCATGGATATGTTCTGGTGTCAGCCATGTATTTTATGTTGGCCAACACCCTAACAGTATAGAAGCCATAAAGGCCTTAAATACTCGAACCCCGTTAATTGCTGCTTGCAGCTATATTTAGGGGTTCGAGTGCGTAGCACTGAATCCCTATTGTATTTGTTAGGATTTTTATTATTATTATTAGGGGTTCGAGTGCGTAGCACTGAATCCCTATTGTTTTTGTTAGGATTTTTATTATTATTATTATTATTATTATTATTATTATTATTCTGCCCTAAAACTGAATGTGCAGCCCAAACCGTAAGGCCTAGAGACTTGAAACTTGGTCAGATTGTGGTGACTGCGGCCAGAATGGATAATCCAAAGACTCGCCCCAATCGGACTAAAGGTGGCGCTACAGCGCAAAAAACTAAATTTTTTGAGTTTTTTGGCTTTTTCTCGTAAACCGCTTGCCGTAGACTCAAAAACTTTACATCCTTGTGATCCTTGGGTCAGCCCGGACAAAAGTGCAAAGGCGACTTTTTTTCTCTAGGACGCACCGTTTTCCCGCAAAATGGACGTATGTCCGAAACCTACTTTTGCGAACTAGTCCTAGGTTTTTTGCCCGATCGGAACCAAACCAGTGCAGGAATATTCTCTGGACACTGAATATCAATAATTATCAAAAAAAAGTGGAATTTTTGACTCATGGTCGCAAAGGGCCACCAAAACGTCCGTAACCGACGGGGCCACTTTTACTAAAATGGCTATAACTTTTGAACGGAATGAGATATCTTCACCAAACTCGGTACACATGTGTATAAGCTCGATCCTTGGTCAAATCAAAAAAAATTGCGGAGCTTGAACACTTGGTGGCGCTATAAAACGAAAAAAACATATTATTGACTATAAATACACAGCCGTTAGTCCGATCGACTTCGAAATTGGTATGCAGTCTCTTGGACCAAAGGGGCACAAGTGTCTATGAGGACATTGGCGTATCTCAAAAAACATGGCCGCCATTGGCCAATGAATTTTGAGCACCTATTTGACAAGGTTAACGGAGGTCAATCAGAACGAAACTCGGTGGGCATGTTCGACTCACGGCCCTAAAGGTCTGTAAGAATTTTGAAAGAAATCGGCCACTAGTTGGCGCCAACGAGTGTTTTTGGCTCTGTAATCGCGCGGCGTTTCACACATCCACACAATATGCATATCATTTGATAGATCTCCTCATGTCGAGAAAAATTGCTTCAAGAACCATTGCTGTCAATCAAATCGTTCATTAATTATTCACAAATATGTTAAAAACCTACTTTTGCGAACTAGTCCTAGGTTTTTTGCCCGATCTGGATCAAACCACTGCAGTAATATTCTCTGGACTGTCTAGATCAATAATTATCAAAAAAATGTTGAATTTTGTCTTTTGGTTGTCTATAATGGGCTAATTTAGAAAAGGGGGTGTGACCACACATACTCAAAAGCCTATAAAAACTAAACAAAAACTCAAAACTTTACAAAAATGGGTGTCAACATGTACCAAGTGACCCTGAACAAGCATGCAAAGTTTCATGAAGATCGGACCATAGGTGGCGCTATAATAGTTAAAAAGGTGTCAAAAACATGATATTTCCATTGTACATAGAACTAAAAACCCAATTAAACGTCAATATCTTCACATATACACTATATCTTCATATCATATGATAGATCTCCTCATTCTGAACAACTTTGCCTCTAGGAACAATGTTGTCAATCAAACTGTTCTTTTAATACGTGATATAATTTAAAAAACATACTTTGGTGAACTCGTCCTGGGTTTTCAACCCATACTCAATAAAATCAGTGCAGTACATTTCTCTAGACTCTCTTGGTCAGTAATTATCAAAAAAATGTTGAACATTTGCATTTGGACAGCTATAACAGGGCCATTTCATAATATGCTTTTTCTATAGTGTACATTAAAGTCTACAAATACTAAAATAAAACAAAAATTCACAAACCTAAGTAAAATTATGAATCATATGATTCAAAACAAGCATATGTTTATGGACACCGAGCAAAAAAAAGCAATTTAATAGTTATAAAGCTTAAAACAATGCACCTCTATTTCAACAAAATTACAACTATAGCCACTAGATGGCAGTAGATTACCACTAATGGGCTTACACATACAGATTTACCAGAACAGTGCTTTGTATGGTTTAATGGCTTTATATAGTTTTGAATTGATATGTAAGTGATACTAAATCACTGTTATAACTTTTCAAATCACATTTAGCCAAAGTTTAAAACTTAATTTATACAGATATATCAAAATTGACAATTACACATGATTATGATAATAGTGAAACATGACAATGATATATCAAATCTTAAAAACACAAGTTTTAAGCATGTTGTCACTTATCATTTATTGTACAAATCTCTTATGTGCAACAAAATATGTGTGCAAAATATCTGTCTGTGTCTGTAATCATGCTTAATCAACACAATAGTTTAACCATTTCATTTCTGTGTATGTTTCTGTTTGTGAGTGTATTCTTCGTAATGGATATGTTCTGGTGTCAGCCATATATTTCATGTTGGCCAACACCTTAACGGTATAGACGCCGTAAAGGCCTTAAACACTCGAACCCCGGTAAATGCTGCTTGCAGCTTTAATTATTATTATTATTATTATTATTATTATTCCGCCCTAAAACTGAACGTGCAGCCCAAACCGTAAGGCCTAGGGACTTGAAACTTGGTCAGATTGTCAGGATGCGCGCGCGAACGGAGGGCCCAAAGACTCGCCCCAATCGGACCAAAGGTGGCGCTACAGCGCAAAAAACTAAGATTTTTTTGTTTTTTGGCATTTTCTCATAAACCGATTGCCGTAGACTCAAAAACTTTACATCCTTGTGATCCTTGGGTCAGCCCGGACAAAAGTGCAAAGGCAACTTTTTTTCTCTAGGACGCACCGTTTTCCCGCAAAATTGACCTATATCCGAAACCTACTTTTGCGAACTAGTCCTAGGTTTTTCGCCCAATCAGAACCAAACCAGTGCAGGAATATTCTCTGGACACTGAATATCAATAATTATCAAAAAAAAGTTGAATTTTTCACTCACGGTCGCAAAGGACCACCAAAACGTTCGAAAGTGAGGGGTCAATTTTACTAAAATGGCTATAACTTTTGAACGGAATGACATATCTTCACCAAACTCGGCACACATGTGTATAAGCTCGATCCTTGGTCAAATCAAAACAAATTGCGGAGCTTGATCACTTGGTGGCGCTATAAAACGGAAAAAACATATTATTGACTATAAATACACTGCCGTTAGTCCGATCGACTTGAAAATTGGTATGCAGTCTCTTGGACCAAAGGGGCACAAGTGTCTATGAGGACATTGGCGTATCTCAAAAAACATGGCCGCCATTGGCCAATGAAGTTTGAGCACCTATTTGACAAGGTTAACAGAGGTCAATCAGAACGAAACTCAGTGGGCATGTTCGACTCACGGCCCTAAAGGTCTGTAAGAATTTTGAAAAAAATCGGCCACTAGTTGGCGCTAACGAGTTTTTTGGCTCTGTAATCGCGCTGTGTTTCACACATCCACACAATATGCATATCATTTGATAGATCCCCTCATGCCGAGAAACTTTGACTCAAGAACCATTGCTGTCAATCAAATCCTTCATTAATTATTCACAAATATGTTAAAAACCTACTTTTGCGAACTAGTCCTAGGTTTTTCGCCCGATCTGGATCAAACCACTGCAGTAATATTCTCTGGACTCTCTAGATCAATAATTATCAAAAAAATGTTGAATTTTGTCCTTTGGTTGGCTATAATGGGCTAATTTAGAAAGAGGGGTGTGACCACACGTACTTAAAAGCCTATAAAAACTAAACAAAACCTCAAAACTTTACAAAAATGGGTGACAACATGTAGCAGATGACCCTTAACAAGCATGCAAAGTTTCATGACGATCGGACCATAGGTGGCGCTAAAACAGTTAAAAAGGTGTCAAAAACATGATATTTCTATTGTATATAGAAATAAAAACCCAATTAAACGTCAATATCTTCACATATACACTATATCTTCATATCATATGATAGATCTCCTCATTCTGAACAACTTTACCTCTAGGAACAATGTTGTCAATCAAACTGTTCTTTTAAAACGTGAGATCATTTTAAAAACATACTTTGGTGAACTCGTCCTGGCTTTTCAACCCATACTCAATAAAATCAGTGCAGTTCAGTTCTCCAGACTCTCTTGGTCAGTAATTATCAAAAAAATGTTGAACATTTGCATTTGGACAGCTATAACAGGGCCATTTCATAATATGCTTTTTATCTAGTGTAGATTAAAGTCCACAAATACTAAAATAAAACAAAAATTCACAAACCTAAGTAAAATTATGTATCATATGATTCAAAACAAGCAGATGTTTATGGACACTGGGCAAAAAAGGCAATTTAATAGTTATAAAGCTAAAAATAATGCACCTCTGTTTCAACAAAATCACAACTATAGCCACTAGATGGCAGTAGAATACCACTAATGGGCTTACACATACAGATTTACCAGAACAGTGCTTTGTATGGTTTAATGGCTTTATATAGTTGTGAATTTATATGTAAATGATACTAAATCACTGATATTACTTTTCAAATCACATTTAGCCAAAGTTTAAAACTTAATTTATACAGATATATCATATTTGACAATTACACATGATTATGATTACAGTGAAACATGACAATGATATATCAAATCTTAAAAACACAAGTTTTAAGCATGTTGTCACTTATCATTTATTGTACAAATCTCTTATGTGCAACAAAATATGTGTGCATCTGTCTGTGTCTGTAATCGTGCTTAATGAACAAAATAGTTTAACCATTTAATTTCTGTGTATGTTTCTGTTTGTGAGTGAATTCTTCATAATGTGTAAGTTCTGGTGTCAGCCATATATTTCGTGTTGGCCAACACCCTAACGGTATAGAATCCGTAAAGGCCTTAAATACTCGAACCCCGCTCAATGCTGCTTGCAGCTTTAATTAGGGGTTCGAGTGCGTAGCACTGAATCCCTATTGTTTTTGTTAGGATTTTTATTATTATTATTATTATTATTATTATTATTTTTCTGCCGTAAAACTGAACGGGCAGCCCAAACCGTAAGGCCTAGAGACTTGAAACTTGGTCAGCAGATAGAGCAAAAATCGAGGAGAACCTATCAAAGTATGAGCCCAATCGGACCATAGGTGGCGCTATAACGAACCGAAACGCGAAACCTATCATAACTCCTAAACCGTTTGTCCTAGACTCAAGTGACTTATATCATTGGAATCCTTGGCTCAATCAAAACAAAATGGCTATCTCCGATTTCATTTCCGGTATGCAAATTTTTCCGCCATTTTGAAATTTGTCCAAAACCTACTTTTGCGAACTAGTCCTAGGTTTTTCGCCCGATCGGAACCAAACCAGTGCAGAAATATTCTCTGGACACTGAATATCAATAATTATCAAAAAAAAGTTGAACTTTTGACTCACGGTCGCAAAGGGCCACAAAAACGTTCGAAAGTGACGGGGCCACTTTTACTAAAATGGCTATAACTTTTGAATGGAATGAGATATCTTCACCAAACTCGACACACACGTGTATAAGCTGAATCTTTGGCCAAATCAAAAAAATTGCGGAGCTTGTCCACTTGGTGGCGCTATAAGGCGGAGAAGACATATAAACAGCTATAAATACACAGCCGTTAGTCCGATCAACTTGAAAATTGGTATGCAGTGTCTTGGGCCAAAGGGCCACAAGTATCTATGAGGACATTGGCGTATCTCAAAAAACATGGCCGCCATTGGCCAATGAAGTTTGAGCACCTATTTGACAAGGTTAACAGAGGTCAATCAGAACGAAACTCGGTGGCCATGTTTGACTCTCGCCCCTAATGGTCTGTAAGAATTTTGAAAGAAATCGGCCACTAGTTGGCGCTAACGAGTTTTTTGGCTCTGTAATCGCGCGGCGTTTCACTCATCCACACAATATGCATATCATTTGATAGATCTCCTCATGCCGAGAAAAATTGCTTCAAGAACCATTGCTGTCAATCAAATCGTTCATTAATTATTCACAAATATGTTAAAAACCTACTTTTGCGAACTAGTCCTAGGTTTTTCGCCCGATCTGGATCAAACCACTGCAGTAATATTCTCTGGACTCTCTAGATCAATAATTATCAAAAAAATGTTGAATTTTGTCCTTTGGTTGGCTATAATGGGCTAATTTAGAAAAGGGAGTGTGACCACACATACTCAAAAGCCTATAAAAACTAAACAAAAACTCAAAACTTTACAAAAATGGGTGTCAATATGTACCAGGTGACCTTCAACAAGCATGCAAAGTTTCATGAAGATCGGACCATAGGTGGCGCTATAACAGTTAAAAAGGTGTCAAAAACATGATATTTCTATTGTATAAAGAACTAAAAACCCAATGAAACGTCCAATATTCACATATACACTATATCTTCATATCATATGATAGATCTCCTCATTCTGAACAACTTTGCCTCTAGGACCAATGTTGTCAATCAAACTGTTCTTTTAAAACGTGAGATCATTTAAAAAACATACTTTGGTGAACTCGTCCTGGGTTTTCAACCCATACTCAAAAAAATCAGTGCAGTACAATTCTCCAGACTCTTTTGGTCAGTAATTATCAAAAAACTGTTGAACATTTGCATTTGGACAGCTATAACAGGGCCATTTCATAATATGCTTTTTATCTAGTGTACATTAAAGTCTACAAATACTAAAATAAAACAAAAATTCACAAACCTAAGTAAAATTATATATCATATGATTCAAAACAAGCATATGTTTATGGACACTGGGCAAAAAAAGGCAATTTAATAGTTATAAAGCTTAAAACAATGCACCTCTATTTCAACCAAATTACAACTATAGCCACTAGATGGCAGTAGAATACCACTAATGGGCTTACACATACAGATTTACCAGAACAGTGCTTTGTATGGTTTAATGGCTTTATATAGTTTTGAATTGATATGTAAGTGATACTAAATCACTGTTATAACTTTTCAAATCACATTTAGCCAAAGTTTAAAACTTAATTTATACAGATATATCAAAATTGACAATTACACATGATTATGATAATAGTGAAACATGACAATGATATATCAAATCTTAAAAACACAAGTTTTAAGCATGTTGTCACTTATCATTTATTGTACAAATCTCTTATGTGCAACACAATATGTGTGCATCTGTCTGTGTCTGTAATCATGCTTAATCAACACAATAGTTTAACCATTTCATTTCTGTGTATGTTTCTGTTTGTGAGTGTATTCTTCGTAATGGATATGTTCTGGTGTCAGCCATATATTTCATGTTGGCCAACACCTTAACGGTATAGACGCCGTAAAGGCCTTAAACACTCGAACCCCGTTAATTGCTGCTTGCAGCTATATTTATTATTATTATTATTATTATTATTATTATTTTTCTGCCGTAAAACTGAACGTGCAGCCCAAACCGTAAGTGCTAGAGACTTGAAACTTGGTCAGAAGATAGAGCAAAAATCGAGGAGAACCTATCAAAGTATCAGCCCAATCGGACCATAGGTGGCGCTACAGCGCAAAAAACTAAAATTTTTGACATTTTGGCCATAATCTCGTAAACCGCTTGTCGTAGACTCAAAAACTTTACATCGCTGCGATCCTTGGGTCAAGCCGAACAAAAGTGTATTACGAAATTTTTGAGTTGCGACGCACGGTTGACCCCGAAAAATGGACGTGAATCCGAAACCTACTTTTGCGAACTAGTCCTAGGTTTTTAACCCGATCGGAACCAAACCAGTGCAGGAATTTTCTCTGGACACTGAATATCAATAATTATCAAAAAAAAGTTTAATTTTTCACTCACGGTCGTAAAGGACCACCAAAACGTTCGAAAGTGAGGGGTCAATTTTACTAAAATGGCTATAATATTTTAACGGAATGAGATATCTTCACCAAACTCGGTACACATGTGTATAAGCTCGATCCTTGGTCAAATCAAAACAAATTGCGGAGCTTGATCACTTGGTGGCGCTATAAGACGGAAAAAACATATTATTGACTATAAATACACAGTCGTTAGTCCGATCGACTTGAAAATTGGTATGCAGTGACTTGGACCAAAGGGGCACAAGTGTCTATGAGGACATTGGCGTATCTCAAAAAACATGGCCGCCATTGGCCAATGAAGTTTGAGCACCTATTTGACAAGGTTAACGGAGGTCGATCGGAACCAAACTCGGTGGGCATGTTTGACTCATGGCCCTAAAAGTCTGTAAGAATTTTGAAAGAAATCGGCCACTAGTTGGCGCTAACGACTTTTTTGGCTCTGTTATCGCGCGGCGTTTCACTCATTCACACAAGATACATATCGTTTGATAGATCTCCTCATGCCGAGAAACTTTGCCTCAAGGACCATTGCTGTCAATCAAATCCTTCATTAATTATTCACAAATATGTTAAAAACCTACTTTTGCGAACTAGTCCTGGGTTTTTCGCCCGATCTGGATCAATCCACTGCAGTAATATTCTCTGGACTCTCCAGATCAATAATTATCAAAAAAATGTTGAATTTTGTCCTTTGGTTGGCTATAATAGGCTCATTTAGAAAAAGGGTTATGACCACACATACTCAAAAGCCTATAAAAGCTAAACAAAAACTCAAAACTTTACAAAAATTGGTGTCAACATGTACGAGGTGACCATCGACAAGCATGCAAAGTTTCATGATGATCGCACCATAGGTGGCGCTATAACAGTTAAAAAGGTGTCCAAAATATGAAAATTCCATATTAAATGGCCTGAAATTGCTACAATAAAAAAATGCTCATATATTCACTCAAACACTACATCTTCATATGATATGTCATTTATTTGATGTTGGCCTGCACCCTAACAGCGTAAAAGCCGAAAAAGGCCTTAAATACTCGAACCCCGCTCAATGCTGCTTGCAGCTTTAATTAGGGGTTCGAGTGCGTAGCACTGAATCCCTATTGTTTTTGTTAGGATTTTTATTATTATTATTAGGGGTTCGAGTGCGTAGCACTGAATCCCTATTGTATTTGTTAGGATTTTTATTATTATTATTCCGCCCTAAAACTGAACGTGCAGCCCAAACCGTAAGGCCTAGAGACTTGAAACTTGGTCAGAAGCAAGAGCATGGAGCGCGGAGAACCTATCAAAGTATCAGCCCAATCGGACCATAGGTGGCGCTACAGCGCAAAAAAATCAAATTTTTCACATTATTGGCATAATCTCGTAAACCGTTAGTCGTACATTCAAAAATTTTGCATCGTTGCGTTCCTTGGGTCAAGCCGAAGAAAAGTGTATTACGAAATTTTTGAGCTGCGACGTACGGTTGACCCCGAAAACTGGACGTATGTCCGAAACCTACTTTTGCGAACTAGTCCTAGGTTTTTCGCCCGATCGGAACCAAACCAGTGCAGGAATATTCTCTGGACACTGAATATCAATAATTATCAAAAAAAAGTTGAATTTTTCACTCACGGTCGTAAAGGACCACCAAAACGTTCGAAAGTGAGGGGTCAATTTTACTAAAATGGCTATAACATTTGAACGGAATGAGATATCTTCACCAAACTCGGTACACATATGTACAAGCTCGATCCTTGGTCAAATCAAAACAAATTGCGGAGCTTGACCACTTGGTGGCGCTATAAGACGGAAAAAACATATTTTTGGCTATAAATACACAGCAGTTAGTCCGATCGACTTGAAAATTGGTATGTAGACTCTTGGACCAAAGGGGCACAAGGGTCTATGAGGACATTGGCGTATCTCAAAAAACATGGCCGCCATAGGCCAATGAAGTTTGAGCACCTATTTGACAAGGTTAACGGAGGTCAATCAGAACGAAACTCGGTGGGCATGTTCGACTCACGGCCCTAAAGGTCTGTAAGAATTTTGAAAGAAATCGGCCACTAGTTGGCGCTAACGAGATTTTTTGGCTCTGGAATCGCGCGGCGTTTCACACATCCACACAATATGCATATCATTTGATAGATCTCCTCATGCCGAGAAAAACTGCTTCAAGAACCATTGCTGTCAATCAAATCGTTCATTAATTATTCACAAATATGTTAGAAACCTAATTTTGCGAACTAGTCCTAGGTTTTTCGCCCGATCTGGATCAAACCACTGCAGTAATATTCTCTGGACTCTCTAGATCAATAATTATCAAAAAAATGTTGAATTTTGTCCTTTGGTTGGCTATAATGGGCTCATTTATTAAAGGGGGCGTGGCAACATATATCCAAAAGCCTATAAAACCTAAACAAAAACTCAAAACTTTACAAAAATGGGTGACAACATGTAGCAGATGACCCTTAACAGGCATGCAAAGTTTCATGACGATCGGACCATAGGTGGCGCTATAACAGTTAAAAAGGTGTCAAAAACATGATATTTCTATTTGTTTATAGAACTAAAAACCCAATTAAACGTCAATATCTTCACATATACACTATATCTTCATATCATATGATAGATCTCCTCATTCTGAACAACTTTGCCTCTAGGACCAATGTTGTCAATCAAACTGTTCTTTTAAAACGTGAGATCATTTTAAAAACATACTTTGGTGAACTCGTCCTGGCTTTTCAACCCATACTCAATAAAATCAGTGCAGTTCAGTTCTCCAGACTCTCTTGGTCAGTAATTATCAAAAAAATGTTGAACATTTGCATTTGGACAGCTATAACAGGGCCATTTCATAATATGCTTTTTATCTAGTGTAGATTAAAGTCCACAAATACTAAAATAAAACAAAAATTCACAAACCTAAGTAAAATTATGTATCATATGATTCAAAACAAGCAGATGTTTATGGACACTGGGCAAAAAAGGCAATTTAATAGTTATAAAGCTAAAAATAATGCACCTCTGTTTCAACAAAATCACAACTATAGCCACTAGATGGCAGTAGAATACCACTAATGGGCTTACACATACAGATTTACCAGAACAGTGCTTTGTATGGTTTAATGGCTTTATATAGTTGTGAATTTATATGTAAATGATACTAAATCACTGATATTACTTTTCAAATCACATTTAGCCAAAGTTTAAAACTTAATTGATACAGATATATCATATTTGACAATTACACATGATTATGATTACAGTGAAACATGACAATGATATATCAAATCTTAAAAACACAAGTTTTAAGCATGTTGTCACTTATCATTTATTGTACAAATCTCTTATGTGCAACAAAATATGTGTGCATCTGTCTGTGTCTGTAATCGTGCTTAATGAACAAAATAGTTTAACCATTTAATTTCTGTGTATGTTTCTGTTTGTGAGTGAATTCTTCATAATGTGTAAGTTCTGGTGTCAGCCATATATTTCGTGTTGGCCAACACCCTAACGGTATAGAATCCGTAAAGGCCTTAAATACTCGAACCCCGCTCAATGCTGCTTGCAGCTTTAATTATTATTATTATTATTATTATTCCGCCCTAAAACTGAACGTGCAGCCCAAACCGTAAGGCCTAGGGACTTGAAACTTGGTCAGATTGTCAGGATGCGCGCGCGAACGGAGGGCCCAAAGACTCGCCCCAATCGGACCAAAGGTGGCGCTACAGCGCAAAAAACTAAGATTTTTTAGTTTTTTGGCATTTTCTCATAAACCGATTGCCGTAGACTCAAAAACTTTACATCCTTGTGATCCTTGGGTCAGCCCGGACAAAAGTGCAAAGGCGACTTTTTTTCTCTAGGACGCACCGTTTTCCCGCAAAATTGACCTATATCCGAAACCTACTTTTGCGAACTAGTCCTAGGTTTTTCGCCCAATCAGAACCAAACCAGTGCAGGAATATTCTCTGGACACTGAATATCAATAATTATCAAAAAAAAGTTGAATTTTTCACTCACGGTCGCAAAGGACCACCAAAACATTCGAAAGTGAGGGGTCAATTTTACTAAAATGGCTATAACTTTTGAACGGAATGACATATCTTCACCAAACTCGGCACACATGTGTATAAGCTCGATCCTTGGTCAAATCAAAACAAATTGCGGAGCTTGATCACTTGGTGGCGCTATAAAACGGAAAAAACATATTATTGACTATAAATACACTGCCGTTAGTCCGATCGACTTCAAAATTGGTATGCAGTCTCTTGGACCAAAGGGGCACAAGTGTCTATGAGGACATTGGCGTATCTCAAAAAACATGGCCGCCATTGGCCAATGAAGTTTGAGCACCTATTTGACAAGGTTAACAGAGGTCAATCAGAACGAAACTCAGTGGGCATGTTCGACTCACGGCCCTAAAGGTCTGTAAGAATTTTGAAAAAAATCGGCCACTAGTTGGCGCTAACGAGTTTTTTGGCTCTGTAATCGCGCTGTGTTTCACACATCCACACAATATGCATATCATTTGATAGATCCCCTCATGCCGAGAAACTTTGACTCAAGAACCATTGCTGTCAATCAAATCGTTCATTAATTATTCACAAATATGTTAAAAACCTACTTTTGCGAACTAGTCCTAGGTTTTTCGCCCGATCTGGATCAAACCACTGCAGTAATATTCTCTGGACTGTCTAGATCAATAATTATCAAAAAAATGTTGAATTTTGTCCTTTGGTTGGCTATAATGGCCCAATTTAGAAAAGGGGGTGTGACCACACATACTCAAAAGCCTATTAAAACTAAACAAAACTCAAAACTTTACAAAAATGGGTGTCAACATGTAGCAGGTGACCCTCAACAAGCATGCAAAGATTCATGACGATCAGACCATAGGTGGCGCTATAACAGTTAAAAAGGTGTCAAAAACATGATATTTCTATTGAATATAGACCTAAAAACCCAATTAAACGTCAATATCTTCACATATACACTATATCTTCATATCACATGATAGATCTCCTCATTCTGAACAACTTTGCCTCTTGGACCAATGTTGTCAATCAAACTGTTCTTTTAATACGTGAAATAATTATAAAAACATACTTTGATGAACTCGTCCTGGGTTTTCAACCCATACTCAATAAAATCAGTGCAGTACAATTCTCCAGACTCTCTTAGTCAATAATTATCAAAAAAATGTTGAAGATTTGCATTTGGACAGCTATAACAGAGCCATTTCATAATATGTTTTTTATCTAGTGTAGATTAAAGTCTACAAATACTAAAATAAAACAAAAATTCACAAACCTAAGTAAAATTATGAATCATATGATTCAAAACAAGCATATGTTTATGGACACTGGGCAAAAAAAGGCAATTTAATAGTTATAAAGCTTACAAACAATGTACCTCTATTTCAATAAAATTACAACTATAGCCACTAGATGGCAGTAGAATACCACTAATGGGCTTACACATGTTAATAGAACAGTGCTTTGTAGGGTTTAATGGCTTTATGTAGTTTTGAATTTATATGTTAGTGATACTAAATCACTGTTATAACTTTTCAAATCACATTTAGCCAAAGTTTAAAACTTAATTTATACAGATATATCATATTTGACAATTACACATGATTATGATTACAGTGAAACATGACAATGATATATAAAATCTTAAAAACGCAAGTTTTAAGCATTTTGTTACTTATTTATTATACAAATCTCTTATGTGCAACAAAATATGTGTGCATCTGTCTGTGTGTGATCATGCTTAATGAACATAACAGTTTAACCATTTCATTTCAATGTAAGTTTCTGTTTGTGAGTGTACTCTTCATCATGGATATGTTCTGGTGTCAGCCATCAATTTCATGTTGGCCTACACCCTACCAGTGTAGAAGCCATAAAGGCCTTAAATACTCGAACCCCGTTAATTGCTGCTTGCAGCTATATTTAGGGGTTCGAGTGCGTAGCACTGAAACCCTATTGTAATTGTTAGGATTTTTATTATTATTATTTTTCCGCCGTAAAACTGAACGTGCAGCCCAAACCGTAAGGCCTAGAGACTTGAAACTTGGTCAAAAGATAGAGCAAAAATCGAGGAGAACCTATCAAAGTATCAGCCCAATCGGACCATAGGTGGCGCTACAGCGCAAAAAACTAAAATTTTTGACATTATGGCCATAATCTCGTAAGCCGCTTGTCGTAGACTCAAAAACTTTACATCGTTGCGTTCCTTGGGTCAGGCCGAACAAAAGTGTATTACGGAAATTTTGAGCTGCGACGCACGGTTGACCCCGAAAAATGGACGTGAATCCGAAACCTACTTTTGCGAACTAGTCCTAGGTTTTTCGCCCAATCAGAACCAAACCAGTGCAGGAATATTCTCTGGACACTGAATATCAATAATTATCAAAAAAAAGTAAAATTTTTCACTCAAGGTGGCAAAGGGCCACACAAACGTTCAATACCGACGGGGCCACTTTTACTAAAATGGCTATAACTTTTGAACGGAATGAGATATCTTCACCAAACTCGGTACGCATGTGTATAAGCTCGATCCTTGGTCAAATAAAAAAAAATTGCGGAGCTTGAACACTTGGTGGCGCTATAAAACGGAAAAAACATATTATTGACTATAAATACACTGCCGTTAGTCCGATCGACTTCAAAATTGGTATGCAGTGACTTGGACCAAAGGGGCACAAGTGTCTATGAGGACATTGGCGTATCTCAAAAAACATGGCAGCCATTGGCCAATGAAGTTTGAGCACCTATTTGACAAGGTTAACGGAGATCGATCGGAACGAAACTCGGTGGGCATGTTCGACTCATGCCCCTAAAGGTCTGTAAGAATTTTGAAATAAATCGGCCGTTAGTTGGCGCTAACGAGTATTTTTGGCTCTGTAATCGCGCGGTGTTTCACACATCCACACAATATGCATATCATTTGATAGATCCCCTCATGCCGAGAAAAATTGCTTCAAGAACCATTGCTGTCAATCAAATCGTTCATTAATTATTCACAAATATGTTAAAAACCTACTTTTGCGAACTAGTCCTAGGTTTTTCGCCCGATCTGGATCAAACCACTGCAGTAATATTCTCTGGACTCTCTAGATCAATAATTATCAAAAAAATGTTGAATTTTGTCCTTTGGTTGGCTATAATGGGCTAATTTAGAAAAGGGGGTGTGACCACACATACTCAAAAGCCTATAAAAACTAAACAAAAACTCAAAACTTTACAAAAATGGGTGTCAATATGTACCAGGTGACCTTCAACAAGCATGCAAAGTTTCATGAAGATCGGACCATAGGTGGCGCTATAACAGTTAAAAAGGTGTCAAAAACATGATATTTCTATTGTATAAAGAACTAAAAACCCAATGAAACGTCCAATATTCACATATACACTATATCTTCATATCATATGATAGATCTCCTCATTCTGAACAACTTTGCCTCTAGGACCAATGTTGTCAATCAAACTGTTCTTTTAAAACGTGAGATCATTTAAAAAACATACTTTGGTGAACTCGTCCTGGCTTTTCAACCCATACTCAAAAAAATCAGTGCAGTACAATTCTCCAGACTCTCTTGGTCAGTAATTATCAAAAAACTGTTGAACATTTGCATTTGGACAGCTATAACAGGGCCATTTCATAATATGCTTTTTATCTAGTGTACATTAAAGTCTACAAATACTAAAATAAAACAAAAATTCACAAACCTAAGTAAAATTATATATCATATGATTCAAAACAAGCATATGTTTATGGACACTGGGCAAAAAAAGGCAATTTAATAGTTATAAAGCTTAAAACAATGCACCTCTATTTCAACCAAATTACAACTATAGCCACTAGATGGCAGTAGAATACCACTAATGGGCTTACACATACAGATTTACCAGAACAGTGCTTTGTATGGTTTAATGGCTTTATATAGTTTTGAATTGATATGTAAGTGATACTAAATCACTGTTATAACTTTTCAAATCACATTTAGCCAAAGTTTAAAACTTAATTTATACAGATATATCAAAATTGACAATTACACATGATTATGATAATAGTGAAACATGACAATGATATATCAAATCTTAAAAACACAAGTTTTAAGCATGTTGTCACTTATCATTTATTGTACAAATCTCTTATGTGCAACAAAATATGTGTGCAAAATATCTGTCTGTGTCTGTAATCATGCTTAATCAACACAATAGTTTAACCATTTCATTTCTGTGTATGTTTCTGTTTGTGAGTGTATTCTTCGTAATGGATATGTTCTGGTGTCAGCCATATATTTCATGTTGGCCAACACCTTAACGGTATAGACGCCGTAAAGGCCTTAAACACTCGAACCCCGGTAAATGCTGCTTGCAGCTTTAATTAGGGGTTCGAGTGCGTAGCACTGAATCCCTATTGTAATTGTTAAGGTTTTTAGGGGTTCGAGTGCGTAGCACTGAATCCCTATTGTAATTGTTAGGATTTTTATTATTATTTTTCTGCCGTAAAACTGAACGGGCAGCCCAAACCGTAAGGCCTAGAGACTTGAAACTTGGTCAGATGATAGAGCAAAAATCGAGGAGAACCTCACAAAGAATCAGCCCAATCGGACCATAGGTGGCGCTATAGCGAACCGAAACGCGAAACCTATCATAACTCCTAAACCGTTTGTCCTAGACTCAAGTGTCTTATATCATTGGAATCCTTGGCTCAATCAAAACAAAATGGCTATCTCCGATTTCATTTCCGGTATGCAAATTTTTCCGCCATTTTTAAATTTGTCCAAAATTTACTTTTGCGAACTAGTCCTAGGTTTTTCGCCCGATCGGAACCAAACCAGTGCAGAAATATTCTCTGGACACTGAATATCAATAATTATCAAAAAAAAGTTGAACTTTTGACTCACGGTCGCAAAGGGCCACCAAAACGTTTGAAAGTGACGGGCCACTTTTACTAAAATGGCTATAACTTTTGAATGGAATGAGATATCTTCACCAAACTCGACACACACGTGTATAAGCTTAATCTTTGGTCAAATCAAAAAAATTGCGGAGCTTGTCCACTTGGTGGCGCTATAAGGCGGAAAAAACATATAAACAGCTATTAATACACAGCCGTTAGTCCGATCGACTTGAAAATTGGTATGCAGTGTCTTGGACCAAAGGGCCACAAGTATCTATGAGGACATTGGCGTATCTCAAAAAAACATGGCCGCCATTGGTCAATGAAGTTGGAGCACCTATTTGACAAGGTTAACAGAGGTCAATCAGAACTAAACTCGGTGAGCATGTTCGACTCATGGCCCTAAAGGTCTGTAAGAATTTTGAAAGAAATCGGCCACTAGTTGGCGCTAACGACTATTTTTGGCTCTGTAATCGCGCGGCGTTTCACACATCCACACAATATGCATATCATTTGATAGATCCCCTCATGCAGAGAAACTTTGACTCAAGAACCATTGCTCTCAATCAAATCATTCATTAATTATTCACAAATATGTTAAAAACCTACTTTTGCGAACTAGTCCTAGGTTTTTCGCCCGATCTGGATCAAACCACTGCAGTAATATTCTCTGGACTCTCTAGATCAATAATTATCAAAAAAAATTTGAATTTTGTCCTTTGGTTGGCTATAATGGGCTCATTTAGTAAAGGGGGCGTGGCAATATATATCCAAAAGCCTATATAACCTGAACAAAAACTCAAAACCTTACAAAAATGGGTGACAACATGTAGCAGATGACCCTTAACAAGCATGCAAAGTTTCACGAAGATCGGACAATAGGTGGCGCTATAACAGTTAAAAAGGTGTAAAAAACATGATATTTCTATTGTATAAAGAACTAAAAACACAATTAAACGACCATTTCTCCACGTATACACTATATCTTCATATCATATGATACATCTCCTCATTCTGAACAACTTTGCCTCAAGGACCAATGTTGTCAATCAAACTGTTCTTTTAATACGTGGGATTATTTAAAAAACATACCTTGGTGAACTCGTTCTGGGTTTTCAACCCATACTCAATAAAATCAGTGCAGTACAATTCTCCAGACTCTCTTGGTCAATAATTATCAAAAAAAAAAAAATGTTGAACATTTGCATTTGGACAGCTATAACAGGGACATTCAATAATATGTTCTTTACACACTTTACTCAAAAGCCTAAAAAATGCTCAAAAAAAGCACTGTTTACTTCCTAAAATTATGCATAATTTCATTCTAAACAAGAATGCAAAATTTACAAGAGATTGGGCAAAAAAATAACACTATAACAGCTATATAAACGTTAAAAAACACAATAGTGCATTAAACTGAATGAAATTGCAATTTTAACCACTAGATGACAGCGCGAGACCAATAATGGGCTTATTCATCAACTGAAACAGTAGTTAATGAGTTTTCTCATGGCTTCATGCTAATAAAATCACTGTAATACCTTTAAAGTCATGTTTAAGCAAAGTTTATTAAAAAGTTCAAACAGACATATCAGTTTTTACAATTATGCCAGATTATGGTAAAATTGCAACCTGAAAATGACATATAAGCTCTTAAAAGGACCTTCAGTAAATGTTATATTAGCCATCATTTATTACAGAAATCTTTTATGTGCAACAAAATGTGTGTGCATGTGTTTGTGTGTGTAAACGGGCAGCCCAAACCGTAAGGCCTAGAGACTTGAAACTTGGTCAGATGATAGAGTAAAAATCGAGGAGAACCTCACAAAGAATCAGCCCAATCGGACCATAGGTGGCGCTATAGCGAACCGAAACATGAAACCTATCATAACTCCTAAACCGTTTGTCCTACACTCAAGTGCCTTATATCATTGGAATCCTTGGTCCTTTCCCAAGTATGCAAAGTTTGGACTTGTGTCCTTCATAGTTCAGATTTGGAAGTTTGACTTGGGAGTACAAACTCTCGGAAACTTTTGCAAACTTTCGCTTGATCTCGATCAAACCACTCCAGTTATATTCTCTGGACTCTCTAGATCATATAATTATCAAAAAAATAGAATTTTGTCCTTTGGTTAGGTGGCGCTATAAAAAGGTTTCAAAAACATGTTTTTTTTTTTTCTATTGTTAAAGAACTGAAAACGCAATGAAACGTCCATCACTTTACATATACACTATATCTTCATAACATATGATAGATCTAAAAAATAGAAAGTACGGTTTGTACAGTATAAAAACCATTACGACTATAGAATGTCCCCATAAAACATGTAAACCCAACATGTGTGTGTGTGTGTGTGTGTGTGTGTGTTTGTGTGTGTGTCTGTGTGTATAATAATGCTTAATGAACATTTATTTCTGTGTTTGTGAGTGTATTCTCCATCATTTATGTGTTTTGTTAGTTATATATTGAGTTGGTTTTGAGCTGTCATTATTGCATCCACTCAGTATGCATATCATTTGATTGACTTCCTGATAGTGAACAACTTTGTCTGAAGAACTGTTGCTGTTATTTCAATTGTTCATAAAATGTTCACAATTACGTTGAAAACCTACTTTTGCAAACTAGTCCTAGGTTTTTCAGTCAATCTCAAAAAAAAAAAAAAAACACTGCACTAATATTCTCTGGACTGTCTAGATCAATAACTATCAAAAGAAAAATTGTGAAATTGGTCCTTTGGTTGCTATAGCAGGTTTATTTAGAAAAGGGGCATGGCCAAATACAACCAACTGTCTATAAAAAACAAAGCTCAAAACTTTACAAAATTTGGTGAACACATGTGTTAAATGAATGTTAACATGCTTGCAAAGTTTCATGGAGATCAGACCTAAAGCACTATATAAATAAAGGTGAATTGACTTGATATATCAATAAACGTGGTGGACTGTTTTATTTAATTATAATATACTTTCAAATGTACTATATGGCTACTGATGGGTTAAATGAACCCAAAATGGGTTTTTAAACCATTAGACCAATAAACGCACAAGGTGAAAGCCTGTAATAAACACTGAAAGTTACAATTAATCTATGTATTTTATAGAAATGACAGGATTTCACCGTCTTTGATTTTACCCTTATGATCTATGTCCTCAAGCATCATGTGATTGTATGTTAATGAGTTTAAGAATGTATTTGCTAATAATTATGATGATAATAATAATGAGGGAATTCTTACAAATAATTTAATGTTATAATGTTACAATCATTTTAATTCAAAGTGCATTATGCAAAGCTGGTAAAACAACATTATTCAAAATATTTGTTTCATTGTAAGTTAGTTGTTTGTATACATTTAAGGCAGACATGTAAAGCAAACCAACAAATTAAACACATACAGGTAAAAAAAAAAAGGTTGAGTGTGACAAAAACATATGACAGATTTAAAAAAAAAATCAAAATTTCAACTGTTTGTATGTATGTGTGTGTATATATGTATAAGTTGAAGTATGTAAAAGATTTGACATTACAGAATGAAGAAAATACATTTTAAAGCCAAGTACATTCAAAAGTAAAAAAAAAAGACAAATATAGAAAGAAATTAATAATGAATTGATTACATTTAGGTTTTTTTATACATTACAGTCAGAAAATGCTTTGAAATACATCTAGAAGTGCAAAACTAATATAAAAAAAGTCATTTGAACAGTAAAACAGAAAAATATGCAGTAATTGCAAATAAGACTTATTCATTCATTCATTCATTCATTTGTGCAGTTTTAGGTGTTTGTATTGATGAAAGTAATAAAGTCTTTGTACTTGTGTTAATAAGTGCTTTTAAAACAAAATTGACATTAATTAAAAAAAAGTTGAGATATAATTTCAAGTTAGAAAATATAGAAATATAAAATAAATAAAAACATAAAGTTTTAAAAAACAAAACATTATTAATTCATTAGTTTTTAGTGCATGTAAAATGCATTTTGAAAGTAAAAATGAAACATTGATTAACAAAAAGGTAGATATAAAGTAATACATTAAAAATACAAACATATTAACATATCAAGAATATTATATTTTTCTAAGTAGCAAGTGTAAAATACTTTGTTTAATGAAATAAAAGTGCACTGACTGACACTGTGCTCATTCAAATATATGTAAATGAATATTTTTAAAAACACATGTATTTAGAAGTTGCAAATGATACAGTTTCTGTAATAATACAGTTTTTTAGCAGCATCGTACTACTATTGTGTGGACCAGGACATTTCCAGTGGAGCAATGATTGAAGGAGACCAGAAGCTGCTGTGACAGATTAGATTTACTTTCCTGAGGTTTTTCTGTCTCTGATTGATGTTGTAGACTGGTATGCAATACTTTGTGTGAAAGTCCTCATAACAATCCTCTGGAATTGCTGTGCTAACATGAGTAAAGAAGCAGTTAGAGACCATGTTAAATGATCATGGTTACATTCTTAAGAAGCTTTCTATGCACAGGAACATGTTGTGCTGGAGGTCTAGGTCAAACATTTTAGAAAACTGGTGTCCAATCCTGAATGTTTTTGGTTACGTGCTTAAGAAGTCCTGAATGCATAGATATCTTGGAAAAGTTTATGAGGAGTATAATAACATTAAAGTCAGAACAGGTGTCCTCATAATGGAAAAATCCCCATATTGCTCCTTGTTCCAGGTGCAACAGCATAGCATGGAAGAAAGTAGCATGAAAGTAGCATCATCTGTTGTCATATCCATATGCTTATTGATCACAGTGAAAATTGAGTGGGGGATTAGACTTGATGTGGTTGACTTGATCAGTCTTTCCAAGCAGCTCTGGATTTCTTGTGTTAAAGTCACTGGGCTGTAATCATTAAGGAAGGTTACTTCAGTCTTCTTTGCAAGTGGTATCACAATGGTCATTCTGCTTATCCCCTGAAATCAATTATTATGATTATGGTTAATTTGTTAAGAAGTCCTGTATGCATAGGAAGATGACGTCAAACATCTTGGAAAAGTTTGTGAGGAATATAATAGAATTAAATTCAGAGCTGGTGTCGTCATATTGCAACCATTCGTAGATTCCTTGTTGCTCCAGGTACAACAGTATAGCATGGAAGACAGTAACATCCTCTGTTGACATATCCATATGCTTATTGGTCAAAGTGTAAATTGAGTGGGGGATTAGACTTGATGTAGTTGACTCGTTCAGTCTTTCCAAGCAGCTCTGGATTTCTTGTGTTAAAGTCACTGGGCTGTAATCATTAAGGCAGGTTACTGCAGTCTTCTTTGCAAGTGGTATCACGATGGTCATTCTGCTTATTCCCTGAAATCAATTACTATGATTATGGTTTGCCTGATAAGAAGTCATGTATAGGAAGATGACGGCAAACATCTTGGACAAGTGTCTGAAGGGTATAATACTATTAAAGTCAGAACAGGTGTCCTCATAATGGAAAAATTCACATTCACATTTCTCCTTGCTCCAGGTGCAAAAGTATAGCATGTATGGCAGATCAAATAGCATAATCCGTTGATATGTTGTATCCACATGCTCATATAACATAGAATTTTTTTTTTTTTTTTTTTTTTTTTTTTTGTGACATAATCAATGCAGATATGCAGATTTGTGATGTTCAAACACAGTCCAGTCAGTAGTGTTAAAAAAGACCACGAAGTCCATGAAACCAACTTGCCTTGAATCAAACATCCAGAAGAGTAATGGTTGTATGCTGTTGTGGTAAATGTTCTGTGCAGTCAAATTCTTGCGTAGAGTTCAGTAGAATGGAATGTTGTCGTCATGATGAAGGTGATGTCATCGTCAAAGTAAGGCATTCGATGTAGCTGTAGACAGAAAGGTTCTGATTAGAAAAACTCTTTATTTAACAACTTGTAACAATTGGAAAAAAATACTCTTACCTGTTGATCAATGGTTGATGTCCTGAAGTGTTCAGAATAAAGCAGCAACTTTAGACTGGTATTTCTGAACATTTATGTTCCTTTTTTGTTTGTATTGTTTATGCTGTTTTGTTGAAAAGACTTTAGAAACATTTTGCACACAACCATTTAAAGTAGTTCATTATGGACTTCATTACTAACACTGTGATCCAAGACTGTACAGAAATTCATTGCAAAGCAATAACAATAGACATTTTGAACAATAATATACATTAAATAAAGACAATGAATGAATGAATGAATGAATGAATGAATGAATGAACGAATGAAAAAAAGGAACAAATTAATGAATGAATAAACAAAGAAACAAATGAAAATAATGACAAATTAAATAATAAAAATAAAATAGGTGGGTGTTAATATCATAAAAGGCCATCTTTGTCATCCTGATCTTTTTTCTTTTTTTATATATATACATATATATCAATTGATACAAATATTGAACTTAAAAATAAAAAATATAATTCATTATTATAATTAAATAGTAATGTGAATAATGGCTTTAAAACCCACCAATGCTATGAAAAAACCCTAAAGCCCAAAGTATTCTTCAGTTTTTATGCATACGTAAGGGACAGTGTGCAGTACAGGTGACGTGAATTTTGTCATCAAAAAAAGCACTTGTGACTGACATACTACTACACAGCTCCATTTTGGTTTAAAACAGTTACAAATATTTTAACAAGTCAATAAATAACTTCTTTGGAAAAATAGAGCACACACTGGATTTAGATGAAGGTTTTAAGAAGCGCACATGTCAAGCACCTGCGTACGCATACAAAAATGAAGAATACTTTGGGCTTAATGCTGCCTTCACGTGCTATTGGAAATTGTGTAGTTCTTATTTCTCAAAATCATAATTACGACTTTGTTTTGTTCAGCTTTTTTTGCTGTGCAAAAAAAAGACAAACATGTTTAGAGGGTGGTTGAATTGAGTTTCCTCTGGAACTATAAATATTTTTTACTGTTCTTTTGCAGAATTAACAAACCTGCTTTGAAACATTCTGCATTACATAAAACACTATATAATAAAATAAAGGTGATTCTGGACTGTATATTGAATAAATCATCTTGTGTGTTACTTAAAAATGTTTACTTAATTTCATGTTTACATAAAATTTCAAAATAGAAAATTTTCATCAGTGGCATGCACAAAGTTTGTAAAAATGGCTCAAAAAGTTTTCCTTGTTTGAAATCTTGTTTTAATTGCAGTTTTACTTAATATTAATGAAAGGCCACTTTTTATAATCAGTCCAAAAGACAATAGCAGGGACAAAAATAAATTAAGTCTCCCTCAGTTGAAACTAAGATCAAATTGAAGTGGTAATTAACAGTACCAAAAACACAATTGTATGATTATAAATTTAGTATGGATGGGCAGGACAAAAAGATTAAATTAAGTTCCACTTTGTTGAAATCATGTTCACAGTAGATGGAAAGATTGATAATACTAAAAACACATATTTCTATTTGGAATTTAAGAGGCAGGGGTGAGAGAGAGACCGGGCTGAGAGCGGTTAAAATAATGTTTCAATTAGATATTACCCCATGCCTTTAGTCCCACCCCTTACCCCCTGTGCATGCCACTGATTCCAATAGCACGTGAAGGCAGCATATATTCCCACAGAGGCCGTCCACATTTAAAATCCACCTCTGTATCCCCCACCCCCCATAATGCTGGACGATTTTATTATAATAACCATTTCACCACAATGCATTCATGACAGCTAAAGTATGTGGGCATGATATCAATCTGTATTTGATCCAAGTCAATATCTTTTACATACACATGATCAATTAACGTGCCGTTTTCAGTGGTTGCTTTTTCAACAATTTGTGTAAAACCAAAATGCTGCATGACATCATGAACACTTGATTTATTAAAAAGGTTTTCATTGAAATCTCCTAGAATTATTTTACCACCTGCTAAAGAGTTCATTTCATTAATTAGGTTAATCAAGTTCTCTCTAAATAATGGCATGCTATAAGATGGAGGTCTGTATACAACTGCAATAGTTGTGTTCAGTTGTTCTATCCTGCACATTACACATTCAATGTTAATACACGGTAAATCACATAAAGTTACTTTTTCGTTGTGATATATACCAACACCACCATGATTTTCCTCCTTTAGTTTAGCAAAAACATCATGACTTGTGTCATATGCATCACTACGTGATTTGCAATGGAAAAAGTACCCGTCAAGGCTAACAGCATTCTCCACGTAGTTGGGTTTTAACCAGGTCTCTGTTACACATATCATATCTGCTTCAAAATATCTCTTATCTTGGCGAATGTCTAATATATGTGGGATTAACCCTTCAACATTGTGTAACATCATTTTGTATGTGAAAGTTTCTGTTGTTTCACATGGAACAATGAATGGAGGCATACTCTGTAGTGCTTGCTCAATGTTATCTTTGGCAAAAATTGCTTTTTCTTTGAAGTCTTCTATTATGAGTCCATCAAGAGAAGTCACCCGACTTAATGCTACATATGCTTGTCCTGGAGCAAATATCTTTTTCATTGAAACAACAGCTTTGTCCACTGTTAGGCCTTGTACTTTATGAACTGTGCAAGCCCAAGCTAATCTAATAGGAAATTGTCTTCGGACATCACCACTGCTTGTTACTTTCTCTTCCTCTGGTTCAATTGGTGTTGCTTTCTCCAATCCAGGTTTTAAACATGGATTCTTGGCTCTTGCTTCTTTACCAACTTGTTCTTTGTCAAATTCAATATATATTTTTGATGGAAATATTTCATTATCAGCATAAAAGAATTCTTTAATTGTTCCACAAATTCCATTCACAAGACCATCTGAAACATTAATATTTTTCAGTAGCATTATTCGAGCATCAACAGCTAATTCAAGAGATTTTTCTAGACAGCTGTTATGAACTCTGTAATGATGGCCATCTTTCTCTTCCATTCGGCCAGTTTTAGCATTTCTCTCAAAGTCTTGTGCTTTCACAGTAACTATGTCAGAACATAATTTATGCAGCATATGTATGTTGTGGACATCAACTTCCCGGTTGGTTGCATAAATGTGGATATCTGTACTATCATCACCATCCCCTGTTTCACATTTTTTAAGCATAGTAATGTCATGTTCAAGCATTGGTTCATCTTTCTTACGTTTCCTTAAACGGTTTAATAATTCAGCAAAATCTTTGTCCTTCTGCCTCATAATCTCTGTAAGTTCAATAAAACTAAAGTTTGTTTCCCAAAGATTCACACTGTTCACTGGTTCAGTATAAAGCGGTTTTCCTTTCACGGGAGAAAGTTGATAAAAATCTCCAACTGCTATTATTGAGACTTTTCCAAATGCAGAATAATCTCCTGTTTGTTTGATTTGTCTCAATCTACCATGAATATATGCCAGAAGTTTATGATCAACCATTGAAATTTCATCTATTATTAATATTTGCAGTTTTCCGAATTTGGTTCTCAAAGAATTAATTTTTTCATCTCCAAGTGGCTGATATGGCAATGTAGCATTGATTCCAATACAGAGAGCTGAATGTACAGTCATTGCGTTTATATTGAAGGCGCTCACACCTGTTGGAGCAGTTAAGAGCACATGGGTCTCATCTGGGTTTTCAGATAACTTTGAAAGAATACGACAGGTTTCATAATAGATTGCTTTAATCAATACTGACTTTCCAACTCCTCCAGGGCCAGATATGAACACATGAAATGGATCTGGGTTTTCACCTTGCACTTTTCCTAGACACCACTGCCGCACTTTATAAAAGATCTGTGACTGTTTGTCATTTAAAGAGCGCAGCAAAGCCATCGCATCTTTCTTTGTCATAGCGGATGGTTTGTTTTCTAATGTGGCACCAACATTTGGTAATAGATCAGGTATGACATCATCACCTTCCTCTGTTTCTATTGGTTGATCTTTTCTACTATCCAGACATTCTAAACGCTCAAGTTCTGCTTCTGGACAAATTTGGGCCCAAGCATCTTCCATTGGTCCATGTTGTTCTAAGTCATCTTGAGCTCTTTGTATAGTCTCTGCTTCTTTTTCAAATTTTGCCCTGTTTGTGTCCACAATGATTTTCACTGACTCAAGCTCTTCATTATGCATTGATATAAATCCAGTGTCATAAAAATCCTTATAGGAAGTAAAATTTGGTGGTTTCAGTTGACTTTGGAAAAAATGAGGCAAAAATAATTCCAAAATACTTTGATAATAATTTTCAGGATTTTTAGTAGGTGAAAAACGAGCATATCTTACAACTGCAAAGTCTGTACGAGTTCTTTTTCTCACAAACCCCATGTCATTTTCCAGCTTGACTCTGTCTGAGCATGAATTTTCAGATTTACACAGAACTCTATATTGTGATGCAAATGTAGCTAAACACATTCCTGTAAATTCCTCTGTTTTTGGACGAGCCCTGTATCTGTCTGTGATGCTTTTCATCCATATATCATCATTGTCAGTTTGTCCATTGTCAGCTTTTTTATTTATAGTGTTTAATGGTAAGCTCATTTTTACTGTATTAGTACCAGTTGGAATAAAAACCACTTTTCTTGATCCTTCTTTTAATTTCATGTTGGTCAAACGATAAACACTCTCTTGAGCTGACACCTCTCTATTATGTAGAAAAACACTTCCAAGCTTTCTTAAAGCTTGTTTTGCATCCATGTTGCTTTCCTTGTGTGCTTCTTTTTGAGCATTTGCCAACAGCAATCCCATTTCTCTTTCTGCTTTGGAAATGTAGGAAATGATATACACAATGCAAGAATAAGCATCAACAACAAACTGTATGTCCATGTTTGCGTTCCAGCATCTCAAAAGATCTTTATTGTACTGATTCACCCAAATATCAGTTGGCTTTCTCTTCAACACAACATTAGTTTTCTTTGACATTTTGTTATAAGCACATTCAAATATTTCTTGATTTATACCAATAGATGCAAACATAGAGTCAACAGAGTCAAAGACAGCTTCACTGTTCAGCAAACATTCTCTTACTTTTTTCATTATAGTTTCAGCTAATTCTTTCGATATCGCCTTAGAGATATTTGCATTTTTGTCTTTAGTTTTATCATCTGTTGCATTTTCATCGTCATCTATTTGATTGTTTCTTGTAATGAATGTATTTTTGCTGGGTGGACGTGGAAAGTTGAATCTACATGTAGTGCCTTTCTTTCTACATGTTTTTGCATGTCTTTTGCTGTGTTGTTGTACACTGCTCACAATTTCATGCATTTCTTTTTGCTGTTCAGATGGCATTTCACAGGTTACATACTGATCAACAAATGCTACAACTTCATCGTCGTCATCTCTGTCCACTTGAGGTGCATTTTCAACCCAAAAGAGACAATGTGTGTGAGGTGATCCACGTTGTTGAAATTCAATTCGATAGAAATAATCTATGACTTTTCCAATGGGTTGAGCTGGTGACATAATCACATCTTTCAGGAAACAATGGAATCGATGATCAAACATTCTAGCAGCAATAACTGGGTTTCGTTTCAGCATCCCACATCTATCAGACCAGTCCAGTTCATCAATAGGAGTTTGACAACCCTCTTGTTTCACAATAGACTGCATTAACTCTGGCCATCGCAAGTCAGCTGATGAAAATGAGCAAAACCATGTTGGGAGCCCAAGTTGCCTCACCATTGCAAACAAATCTTTTTGAACAGATTGCCAAAAAACAGGACTGCCTCTCACTGGCTTTAAAAATTTATAACCCTCATCATAATTTAAAATCCTCTGAAGTGAATCTTTGTTTGTCAGCATTTCTGAGGTAATTTTTCTGTCATTGTTTACATCATAGCCTTTCCTCAAAGCAATAGATACATTAGAAATTACTTGATTGAGCTCAGACAAATATTGTCCGTAAAATATGTAATCAATGTTTTGGGCAAAACGTCCATCTGCATTTAAAATTCTATTGTTTAAATACCTAGACAGTGTTAATTTTTCAGGTCGTGAATCGTGAAATGTTCCTGTTCCTTTTGGGAAGAGAACTGGAAAACTTTTGGCTTCATTAGTTTCATCCATTAACATTCTCACTGGATTATTGCCTTCTGCTGGTGCGACTGACATAATGCCATCAAAATGCTGATCTAAAACTTCTTGTGCAATGTCAACTGGCTGCAAACATGTATCCATAAACAAACCATGCTGCTGCCGATCATGAAGTGTTTCATCACTGATCTCATCTTCTTTTTCAGTATTTTGTTCATTATCAACAGACATATCCTGACAAATGTCTAAATCAGGCTCATTGTAAGTATTATCGTTGATCTCTTCTTCTATTTTATTTAGAGGATTAGTCCAACTCTCATTAAACTCCACATCTGTATAAAATGTGTTATTTTGTTTCAAGTATGCCAAAGCTGTTTTTATTTTCTCAGTGTGCACAAATTTATAGTCATAGTGGCCTTTATATGTCAGTTTTCTCTTAAGTTTTACACGAATCATCGAATCATCATTTTCAGCTCTCGGTAGAAGATTCACCACTTCTGTAACATTAGATGGGACACAAGTCACAGGTCCATGAACTCCATTCTGTCCTCCTCGTGGTAGAGCCAGCATTTTCATGAATGGAATATTCTTTGCTATTAAATGTTGCTCAAGAGAGTTTAAACAGTTCAGTTCAGATGGAATAGGATCCAGAGCAAGATTGTTTGCAACACTTTCAGCAGGCATTTTACCTTCACAAGCTTTTCTGTCACATGTGTGGCAAATCCATAGAGATTCAGCAGGGCTATTTTTATATACACAATCTTGACTACAGTGTTTGTTACATTTATGAAGATAATTCAATGTTATACATTTTTCTGCAATACAGCCAACTTGAGTTGATTTCTGAAAATATTTATTTTTATTGCAATGTTTCACCTGCGTTTTGAAACAGCAACGATGACAGACTGCACAAACATATTCAGGGCCTGAAGATATTTTTTGTTTAAACTCTTCAATTACATAATCTATGTCATTTCTTTTGAGGCTTACTTCACATTGTTTTAGAACATTTCTCATTTTAATATTATTAGCAAAAATAATATCATTTTTATATTTTTGTATGTTGTAATGTATCACCATGTTTTTATGTATTTCAGTATTATGATATTTTTGCACACTGTACTGTTTTACAGACTCTCTATGTGATTCATTTTCTTTATATTTATCCCTGCTATAATTCTTTACTTTTTCTTTGAAATGTTCATTGGTCTTATAATTTGCTTTGCTACGTTTCTTTATTGACTCTTTGTACTTTTCATCCTCATAATATCGCTTTTTTGATTTAATTATTTTTTCCTGTTTTAAGTCAGCATTACTGTTGTATTGCACTTTCTGTCTATAAAGCTTGCATGGGTCTGAGCTAGTTTTTAATGATGGATGAAACATTGAATCCTGAAATAGTGATTTACAAAAGGACTCAGAGCTAGGAGTCTTCCTCTTTACAGATAAAACAACTTCATAATGACAGTTATTCACATGTTTCAAATAAATCCCATTGTGTTGACAGCTGTGTCTATTAGAGGTTATGTTTGAAGATGAATATTTAAGCCATTTCTCTTGAGTGTATGTAAATATGTCTACACCAATTAAATCACTGGCTGCTTGTATTTCCATTTCTGTTGCCCACGTTCCAACAAATTTCATTCTTGATGTGGCAATGTACTCTGGTACTGAACTGTATCCTTGTCTGAGATACTGAGCATACTTTGCTTCATTCTGCAGTATGTGTGTAACTACAGCTCGTCTCACTTTTCGGTGTTCTTGTTCACTTCCACTTACAGCATAAGCAACAGATCTGAAGAAGCAGTTACCATCGCCAACAATATCCTTTGTTTCACAAGGCTCAGCCATTTCAACAATTTCAGTTGTATTATTCTGCTCTTTTACAATGTGTACAATGCTCAGTTTTAAGCAAACACTCTTTTGTTGCTGCAGTGTTAATGGATTAAACAGCAAAGGGACACTGGTAGTTTGTGAAATAATTTCAATATCATCTGCATTTTCATTAGATGGGTATAAAGATTTTTCTGTTTTCTGTTCTGCACACATTTCATTCACAGACATTTTATCTGCATTTATGAAATCAATCAAAGATTGACTGCAACCAACATCAACTTCCATTTCTGACTGCTCAACTTCACTTTCTTTTACTGGTTGAACATTTTTCTGGATCACTGGACAGAGCAAGTTGGCCTGCTGACTGTTTATGTCTATCATATTTGCATCGACATCAGTTAACTCAAATGGATGATTATTTGCAGTCAAGGACACATCAAATTTAGATGTCTTTACTTTTTTTTTATGCTGTTTACTTTTCTTGTGTTTTTCAGTGCTGGGTTTCATTATTGATTTCATTATTGCCATGTAAGTTTCATCCTCATTACATCTCTTTGCTTTCTTTTTTTTTTCTTCTTTGAACTCAGGACTACTTTTAGATTGAACTTTCTTTTTTTGATCCTCACATGAGTTTGAAGACACATTTGATGCTACATCAGACAAGAAATCTTGTAATGGGGCTTTACAAAATGAAGAGCAGACACCGTCGTTACTTTTTCCACATACGATAACTTTAAAATAATGACTATTGACATGTTTCAAATATATGCCTCCGTCTTGACAGCCATGTCTGTCGGAAGATGAAAATTTAAACCATTTCTCCTGACTGTATGTAAATATGTCTGCACCAATTAAATCACTGGCAGCTTGTATTTCCAAGTCTGTCGCCCAATTTCCAACGAATTTCATTCTTGATGTGGCAATGTACTCTGGTACAGAACTGTATCCTTCTCTGAGATACTGAGTATACTTTGCTTCATTCTGCAGTATGTGTGTAACTACAGCTCGTCTCACTTTTCGGTGTTCTTGTTCACTTCCACTTACAGCATAAGCAACAGATCTGAAGAAGCAGTTACTATCTGCAGTAATATCTCTAGTTTCACAAGGCTCAAACATTTCAACAATCTCAGTTGTGTTGTTTTGTTCTTTTGCAATGTTTACAATGTTCAGCTTTGAGCAAACATTATTTTGTTGCTGTAGTGTTAATGGACTAAATGGCAAAGAAACACTAGCAGTTTGTTTCTTAAATTCAACATCACCTCCATTTTCATTAGTTGGGTAAAAATGCTGCGTTTCCGTTTTCTGCTCCACACATGGTACATTCCCAGACATTTTACCTGTGTTTATGGAATCACTCAGAGATCGACTGCAGCCAACATCATCTTTCATTTCTGACTTCTCACCTTCACTCTTGTTTACTGTTTTAACAGTTTTCTGGGTCCGTGGACAGAACTTGCCTTGCTGACCGTTTGTTTCAATAACTGCCTGTACTCCAGTTACCTCAAATTCATGATAACGTGCATCCTTGGACACACCAAGCTTCCTGAAATGAGTAAGCAGAGACTTCATGCTCGAATAGTACGCCACTAGACTCTTACCATTGTCTACAACTCTTCCATCACTGCGTCGTGAATGCGGATCAATCACTGCATACCAAGATCCTTCTCTGACAACGGCACATATGGCTAGCTTAATATTTACCAAACATGCATCAAACCTCTGAAATGCTCGATTTACTGCTTCATCAAACGACATAGCATACTGTTCAAATCCGTTTTCATATTTAGTGACACCAAACAAGCCAGTGAATGTTTCACCATAGTTTATTGAAAACAGAGAGTTTTTTAGCATGTGTGTGTGTGGTAGCTCATCAACACGTATGAAGCCGTATTCAGGATCGCCGATTATCCCTGCATCTCTCATGGCACTGTACAGGTCATCTCCATGGATCAGAACAGCATTCAGGTCACTTCTCGTCCACTGCAACACACTTTTCATCTTACCCATCAGAATTGCAGTTAAACTATTTGCACCACATTGCCTTCCCATATTCCGGCCAAAACGGTAATCTCCTTGATGGAAAGAGCCTCTGATGTATGATGTCTGTGGAGATAAATTAGAAACAGCATTCGTAGTTATGTTAGCATGTTTAGCAGTAGAGAGAGGCAAACAGGAGGATTCAGGTAGAGTTGTTTTCAAAGGTTTGTCAGGAGTATTCAAAGGTTTGTCAGAGGTATTCAATGGTTTGTCAGAGGTATTCAATGGTTTGTCAGAGGTATTCAATGGTTTGTCAGGAGTATTCAAAGGTATATCAAAATCAGATTGTTTGCAGGAATTGTCAAGATCAGATTGTTTGCAGGAATTGTCAAGATCAGATAGTTTGCAGGAATTGTCAAGATCAGATTGTTTGCAGGAATTGTCAAACAGCACGTTGTGATGCACACAACGTTCCAATATTCCTGCCATTTTTTTAAGAGGGGACAGGCCCTCTGCTGGATCAGCACTCATCCGGTCAGCTACCCTCTTCTTGGCAGCCTGGGAGCGCAGAGAATGCTTCGTCCGAGGCATCTATAAATACACACAAAACATACAAATATAAATTAAATGACAAATTACTGCATCATAATACAGCAATACAATACAAACAAATTTAAAAACATCAACTGTTATTTCACATTACAAATACTTAATTATATTGAATCCCATTTTGAGATATTCCACTTATGTTTATGTATGCAAACATCAAATTAATGTAAGCATTTAATTAATTTTATTGTAAAACTCTTAATGACACAATTAAATAACTTCACATCAGCTGATGATAATACCCGAACAACATAATTACAAATATATGTAATAGAAAAAAAATATACTGAAAATAATGGAATTACAGTAAAGTAAATAATCAGCAATTGATTAACTAAAACAAACATTGTCCAACCAGTTAGATTGCTATAGTTATTTGGAATGATAACTAGCACTGGAATTATGGACTTACATCTCACTTTATTTATTGCTTTATACCTGTAAAAAAGTAATATACCATACCTTCTTCACATTTCAAATAATTTTATCCCATCTTAAACTGTATTATAAACCGTAATAAAACAAGTATAAAATGTTTTCATTTACAATACCAAATCCTAATAATTAAGACATTAAATACATGTATACTATGAATATGTAAATTATATAAAATGCAAATAATATAATGACTACACATACATTTGTGCGTCAGTGAATACACACAAAGGCATTCAGATTAAACATTCTTAAACAATCTGTTTTTTTCCATGTAGTCTTCTTAAACAGGTCATCTAGTAAGATTTCAACTTCTTAACTAGTTTTAGTGTGTAATGTACTGTACCTGTATGAGCATAAACCTCTGCAGAGTCACAAAGCTCAAACTTCAATGCAAACAGGTACATTTTGTTTTCCAAAATTACAATAGCATGTCATACAGTAAATGCCTGGTATAAACTGCATGACTTAAACTGACCTAAACCCCTTTCTCCAAGAAGTGAAAGAGACTTCTGGCCAGGTGACCTATACTTTGAACTTGTACTCCAAATTTAACAGTGTATTTTCTCACTGAATCAAAATAAATAAATAAATAAATATTGGAATTAATAGCCCATTCTTAAATCACTACCTTAATGTCTAACAAATTTCTAACAGCTGTTTTGAATAATTCTTTTTAAAGAATTAGTCAATGGATCACTAGTCTCGCGTAGCCAGACCTTCAGACTGACGGCTGAAGGTCTGGAATTCATGGCAGCTTTAATTGGCCAAGGCCCGCCCATAAGGCCTTTGACCGACATGTCAAACAACCAATCACAGTTCGTTTCGTTTAGCGTCACGTTTCGGGGCGTGGAAATGCCCCCACAACAACAAACTAGCGTGCAACAAGTCAGTCATTGAAATAACCAGCATTTAAAGTTAAATAGGAAGAGGGAGAACAAGCAGTAAGTCAGTAATTTGTTCGTGAACGTCGCAAGTGTGTATAACAACAATGGCGTCTGCATGAGCACATTTTAGCGAAACGCGGAGTAAATCAGTCTGCGCTTTGTTTCCCGGCGGACCGAAAATAAACGCGACACTCGCGTCTCCCGGATATCCGATCAAATTCAACGAATCAGATGACGACTTCGACATTCCTGAAGTGTTTCCAGTTAAGTGTACCATATGCATCAGACGTTTAGCCAACGTTCTGTGGGCGTGACGTCTGAGGCTGAGACTAATGGATCACTAATTTAGAAGGCCATTTACTGCCACCTAATGACAACTTTAGTGTAATTTATTAAAACATTACCAACCAACATGCTATTTTATAAACACTATAAAAAATATAGTAATTTTCACTATCAATTTTTACATTTTGCATTACATCCCTAACATAAGCATCATGTTTGAAAAAAGTTTTACTATATTTGTGTAACACATTGTTTGGTTAAAACATAGTAATTGCAAGCAAATGATTTCAAAGATATTATACTTCAACAAAAAATTGTTTGGCCTGCATAACATGACATTTTCTGTGATTTAGGCGTCAACCTAAAATGACTTTAACAGCACTGCACTATACTGCAGTATTAAGAAATAAAAACGTCTGGTTTCACTGTTTTTGATGGTCTGTTGACTATAAATAACACTGCACTTACATGCCTGCTGACTCTCAGTACAGTGTTAGTACAGTATTAGTAGACTGATCGATCAAGGTAGGAATAAGTTGACATGTTCTTGTAAGCTGCAGTTAGTAGATTGTCTGTTCAGATGGCTTCACAATAAACAGCAGATATTAATCAGACAGTCTACTGATCCTCTATTGAGACTTACTTGACATGTAGTCCAAGGTTAATTTAGTTCAGCTTTTTTAAATTAGTTTTATTTTAGTATAGTTTTTAAATTTGCCATAAAACTTAGTTTAGTTTTTATTAGTTTCATTAACAATTTTGTTAGTTTTAGTTTAGTTTCTATTTTGTGAACACATTTCTATTTAGTTTTTATATAGTTTAGTTTCAGTTTTTTAGACATTAAATAGAAATCATAATTTCCTAGCAATTCTAAACTAAGCAAAATAATGTGAGACAAAATATTAATTGCTTCAGTCTATTAAAAAGTGATTAATTCATTTGAATGAATTATTAATCATTTAATACATAATATTTAAAATAGAATATATTTAATACACCAACTTTTTATATTAAATTTATGAAAAAGTGGTTTGAATGAAAAAATGATTTGCTCACAAAAACATAACTGGATGAACCTGCGTTTTTGAATCAATCTCTAGTAGTCAATGACAAATACATTGTTTAACAGTTGTTTCCATCTAGTGGTGAAACAAGGCAATCGACAAACATTACTTGAAGCGCCAATTACTTTCAAAAAATAGACATCACATCAGTGTTTATATCCAAACTATGACCTTTAATCAGAATATTGCTGTGATAATATTAACGACTGGGTATTTGAAAAGACTGTTTGTGAAGCAGTTATTTTTTTACATAAACATGATGATTTGATCGCTTGTGTTACATAAAATACATCAATAAAAACTGATGCAGTAGCCTAGATTTAATTCTGGTGCTGTTCATGTCACAGTCTTTATTTTTCCGCCATGGGGTGAGAACATAATGATTACAAAAACAATTATTTATTTTTGATAATTATTATTTTATTTCAGTTAGTTTTTCAATAAAAGTTGTTAGTTTCGTTTTCTTCTACTTTTTCATTTATTTTGACATTTTTATTTTATTTCAGTTTACAAAAATGTTTTTTGATCAATAGTTTGTCTTAGTTTTAGTTTTCGTTTACGAAAATAACCTTGGCGCAACATTACTTATTGTCAACAGAATGTTTAAAAGGGAACATTAAAATAAAGACTTACTAAACACCTTACCTCAAATCAGATTTCTTCTCAAATCTTCTCCAAAACTGTGGAAAAACCAAAATAAAACAATTAAAACACAAGTGACAAAAACAAATATAAACTTCAAACTACATTTCAAAGCTTTTTCCAGCATTGACAATTATAAAATAGAATTTTTCCTTTTTAACAAAACTTAATTACTAGAAAATTCCGTTATATACACACAAACTATAATTATACAAATATGAACCAAATAAACTAAAAAGTATCCAAGTACATCACTTCTGTCTCATTCATGGTACTAGTACAAAATCAACAATAAAAAATAATAAATTTATCAATACATTACAAATATATATTTATATATAAACATTACAATAGATACTGTATAAACTCCCAATCATTACCTACTATTGCTATGTCCAACAGACAACCCAGCTGTCAAACTACATATCACAAAATGCAGACGAAACACAAGAGTACCAACATGCTGACAGACAACATACAGCATATCATTTCCCCCTCATTTTGTAAGAACATTAAATAAATATTGTTTTCTGCTCATGAACGTATCATTATGAATTACTTTACTACCACACGAACCGATCACCTATTCAGGCTTACTAAATGACGAAACATGATCATAATCATCACACACACACATACACACACACACACACACACACACACACACACACACACACACACACACACACACAATACAGTAACATACCTAACACTAAAGTTTTAATCATCAACACAACACGACTAATTTATTGACAACACTAAGGGAGCGTGTCAATCTCCTCTCTACCTGCCGACGTCGTAAATAAATATATCGCGTACACAAAGACAGGCCCTAGTACCTCCTTACTTACCACAAAGTATTAATCATGGTAATTAACAACCATGCTCCTAGTTTTTGTGGTGCATTGTCAGACTTTTCAGGGAGCGAACGTTCCAGTGCACTTCCCTTAAAATGGCCGACTCCCTCATCAGTTCCCTAATAACTTAACAAGGCAGCTAATTGACTAACAAGGCATTAATTACCTTCCAAACATCTCAATACAAAGAATTAATTACATTAATAACATGACTTAACAAGAAATGGATAATTATTTCATATTTTAATTCATATATAACGAAGTAAACTATACGAATCTAGTTATGAAATAAAACGTTATGTTTCCAATATTTATTCACAAAATACAACCATAACCATAACAAATAGAAGAAAAACCACTTCAACTTCTTTCAAACTATCATGGATGACTAATATCAATGAACGTATGATTGAGATTACAAAGAGAGAATCGCAAGCACATGCTTACCTTTTCACCTCCACACAAAATGGTGTCGTTTCCTGGCAAAGCGGAAGTACGTTAATAAATCACGCGCATGCTCCCTAGTGGATGAAATTATATATACATCATAAAATAAAAAATGTTATTACAAATCCAAAACTTTAAGCATACATTTTTTTTTTATTAACAATAATTTAATTTAAAATTTTAAAATGAATATCTTTTTACGTGTTTTTGGATTTATATTATACCATAACACGTATAATTACTTTAAAAATATCTGTACCTACTGTGAAATATATGTCCATCTGTCGTTACATTACAACCTACTTACATATGTGCATGACTACATTTATTGTATTATCCATACTGAAAATGTTATTCTGTCAGACATATATGTTGAATCAATCAACATGCTATCAACACCCATGTGAACAGCTGTTTCATCCAAAGTAAATTAAACGAACCATAAGTAAAAAATAAATAAATAAACCAATTGATCAATGCACTAAAATTTGTCTGTAAGTAAATATTTAATTTTACTTATTTTATATTTGCATTTGAACAAGTATAATTTATTATATAATATGGTTTTTTTTGCGAGACCAGGGTATCTGCAGCATATTTTATGTTAAATTCTACACATTTTAATACTTTTTTAAAGACCTAAACAAAATTAAATTAATAAATAAATAAATATTAAAATGACTGTAAAAAGCATGATTTACAATTGAGATCCAGATTTCACAAAACAAAAAAGATTTCTTAAATTATAAAATTCACATTCCATCCTTCAAGAGTCAAAAGTATCAATTCTTATATTAATTTGAACAATTATTTTCAATCAAGTATTATATTAGGCTAATAAACATATATTTTATTGCCTTAATTGTTTAAATTTGTATATGATCTTGTCGATCCATCAGAAAACATTTACAACTCTACGTGTTTGGTGTTTAAAACCATGGACTGATTTGTTTTCATTGGTCTTTTGACAACAGTAGACGTACGAGCTGATTAAAAATGTCAGATCATTCTCTTCCAGCAGGAGGCGCTATCAGAATGATACACAAAACAGCGCCGCAGCTGACTTTGAAACGCGCAGCGCTCATATTTATTCAATGGGTAACCTTATAAAGTTTCATCGCAATTCTTGCCTTTCAGTCCCCACATTTAAGACCACCTGAAATCATAATTAAAACTTTCTTAACCCCTAATAACACTACAGTCATCAATAAAAATGAAGAGCTTTATTTCAAGAACCGACTTTCAAAAACAACCCTACGTTTCTTTTTATTGTGCACAAGAGAAATATTAGGGAAGTAAATTAATATCAGCATATGAAGTATATTCGTATATCATTGTCTCTTAGAGAATGTGCACATCAGATGCTGAAAGCCCTTTTTTCACTTTCACTTTAACCAATACAGTTGTCACGTTGCTTGTGTGATATCCATAGGCTCACCGTCGTGGTTTAAAATATAAACATGTATAAAAATACAGTATAAAAAAATATATTTACAATATTTTGCGACGTAACCCCAAAATAATGCATATTCCATCAACGTTTTTCACTCACTGAAAGCTACATCTGTCTGCCGATCTCTACTCTCCTCACTGCACGGAAGATTGCAGCCAAACTCTGACCCTAGTGTGCTTGATATAAATGTATTTATTACAAATAGCGTTTGGCATTTTTTTTTATTATGTCAAAAGCTTTCACGGTCCGCATGGACGCATCTTGCGGTCCGCAAGTTGACGACCCCGGTTTTAAATGGACTCAAAAAAACAACAACATTTTACCTGTAACTGCATACTCAACCAAACCAATGATCCAAGATTTCAGCATATTAATATACCAAACTATAAAGTTCCACCTGCTTCACTTTTATACTTAAAACAAAAACACATTGACAGTATGATCAAGTTAATATTTACCAAAACAAAACATCAACTGTTATTTCACATGTGAATACATGTAAAAGAAGCCATGTACTTAAAGTAACAACTTAACATTATATGAAATACTTTACATACTTTAATACCACAATACAAACAACCTTTCAAATATTTAGTAATTCTGTATAATATACTTTGTAAAATGTACTTTACAAAAACACAAATTGTTACTTACATACATGAACTTGATCTGCCAAATGTACGTGACTTCTACAACGCAGTGAATTAAATTATTATAAAATCTCTATAAAAAAATTATCAGTTGATGTCCAGCAATAGTAACCTAACACAAATCAAAGCTCACATTTTTAGATCATTATAACCTATTACCCAAAAACTTTTTTAACGTATACAAAATGAAGGCAAAAACACAACGTTTAAAACAGTGTAATCTATTAAAACACCTTGTGAGGCCTAGATGCAAAATACATTAACTAACAAAACACATTTAACTTGCATCAAATGGTAGCACATGGAAGACAAACAAACATAAACAAGTTTTTACTAAAACTATTTCAATACACAGCAGAAACTTCAAAAACGATCTAACTGCTTTAAACTTAAAACTACATTTTTAATATTGACTACTTAAACTACACAAAAAAACTTTTTCTCTCTCAATTAATTCACAAAAATATAATATAAACGCTATATATTTCAGTAATAATTTAGGACTACTATTCTTTACAGAAACTTTAAAATAGGTAGCCTACAGTTTTCAATACTCTATTTTTGTCCTACCTTCAGATCTAATGACAAACGCCGCCACAAATACCAACACACAACCATATAATCTAATGAAACGTCATATTTAAAATACACATTAAATACTAAAAACAAAACATTCAAAACTATTTAAAACTTCAAAAATATAAATAGGTTTTACTGCACATTAAAAAAAACGCATTTTTACATTTAATAACATATTATTACTTCTTTTGTATGAAATGGACGATGCATTACACATTAAAGTGAAACTAAAAACGATTTTAATTAAAAAAAGCGCTGTAAGTAACAACTATCAAAAACATAGAAATAGCCTACATTTTCGAAACTCAACCACACAAAACAATTTTGTATTAAAGTTATCAATGCTTTATTAACATGGCAATGAAAAAACAACCAACATGTGAATTTAAAACAATAAATTTAACATTGATAAATTATGAACAAATATTATTACCGAACAACAGAAACATATTTACATATACCTAAGCTACACAACGTAAATTACAAAACAACAGCAAACAACCAAAAAACATGAATTTAAATACAATTTACATTGAAATAACATTTTCACGAATTTAACATTAACATTTGAACATAATTTAAACGAACAACTTCCATAAACAACTGGTCCTTTAACATAGCAAACATAACTTCAAGTAACATTGCGCATAATTACATACATCTACTGGCATGCACCTGCTGCAGACATCTCCTCCGCTTCAGCTGCCACACACACAAGCTCAGCTTCCCTTCTTGCACAAAGAAATTCAGACTCACTTGTAGCAGACATCTCCTCCGCTTCAGCTGCCGCACACACAAGCTCAGCTTCCCTTCTTGCACAAAGAAATTCAGACTCACTTGGAGCAGACATCTCCTCCGCTTCAGCTGCCGCAGGCATGGCAACCTCGGACGTGGATTCTTCAGAAGTACAACTTTCCTTGGAAATGTTGGCGATAGCAACCACATTATCATTTTGAATGTCCAGATTCAGTATACCACAGTCTAAAAAATGCTCCTCTACGTCTTGGGCGTCCTGTAGCAGATGACCAAGTCCACAGTCAATCAAATACTTCTGCAGGACGGAATTGTTTGCAGACACATTCATCTCTCCGATATCTCCTAACACGGTAACATTGGCGATGACACTTGGCTTATACATCCCCGTTTTCTGAAGCATCTTGCACTTGCAGCATCTGTGAAACTTCGCCTTCGGTTGAAAATCCACCTGCGCAGTTTTACAGTTCCCGCAGGTTCGAGAAATGTTAACCTCCGCCCTTATCACCTCACCGCTGACAGAAACAACAGGGTCTTCCTTGACCTCACAGCGAGGCATTGCTCCAAGTCCCGGTAAAGGTGAAACTGCTTCAACTGTTGTTTCCCGAGTCGTAGTGATGAACAGTTCACCTTGGAACTCTCTCGTGCTGAGCTGGGTGAACTTGTAGGTCTTGCCAAAGGAAACGACTCCCACTTGACTTTCCCACAGCTGAACTCGAATTGTCCCACTGGCATCCTGCAGCATCACACTCTGCGTCTCAACTTGTCGGCCCTGGATCTCCACCATCTCTGTTGATGTCCTCAAATGCACAATCCGCCCAGTCAACTCACCAACCTGACAAAAACATTAATAACAAATACACTACATTAATAAAAACAGTACGCAAATTAGCATAACACACTAAAACTTAAATCAATATTAAACACTTACATATTGACGAGCAGACATTTTTCTGACGTCTCCCACGGTCCGCTTACACTTAGACGGAGGTTGCTTGTATGGGAACGTCAAATTAGGGATCACAGTCACACCTGTTGCTTTTCCACACAGGACATCGACACCTTCACCAGAACGGCCTGAGACAATAAGGAAAACAACAAATATCATTAAAAATGAGTACTTCAATAAGCAGAATACACAATTTAACAACATTCAATAACACACTTACTAGGTTGAACTTCGACATCGCTCAACTTCACTGGGCTTCTGCAATTTTGCGCTCGTAAAAACAGGTTGCGCTTCTCAGCAGAAAACACGGCAACATCGTTGAAAGTTTCTCGGCTGACCTGAAGAACCGCATTGAAATACTTATTTTTTCTCACTGCAGCTATTTTTACAACCGACACATTATGAATATATCCACAGACACTAACAAGCTGTTCAGTTTTCGGTTTTTTTGTCGCGGATGCCATGATAGCTGTCTCAATTTGCAAAAATGACAAACTATGCCTTCTCAGCACTTATATACCCCATCAGAACTACAATTGATACAAAACCAGACATACCAATATACCATTCCAGACAGACAGACAGCACCTGACCAGTTCAAGCAAAGGTCAAACACCTATATAAAAATCAAACAGAAAACCATATAAATAGGCTACGCTATATAGCCTACGTAATATACTGGTTATTTATTTATCATTATTAAAATTACTACCCTACTTTATTCATTTTATTCCATAAATAGGCTACTTAATTCCATAATTACCTATGTCTAAATAGACACAAAAAACATATAACCTATACATATTTCCCCATTAACAAAAAACATCACATTGTTAATTCTTATATTGCTTATTCCAAATAAAATAATTATTAAAATTGACACATGTTTCAAAATAAAATATTATTCTTAAAATATAAAAAAAAATCCTTAAATTGCATTACAATCCTTAAAAACACAATAATACATCTAACTTTACCTAAATATACATAACATCCATTTATTTCATACTTCACAAGTTTCGTTATTAAAACTATACACATGTAGCTTAGAATTACATATTAAAATATATCTACATCCCAGTATTATGTTCAACACTAAAACATTGATACGAACTTCTCAACTACCTCACGTGAACAGCTTCGTATAAACTTAATTACTTCGTCTTACACTTGTTACATTTGTAACATTCGACTATAAAGGACATTTCGCACATCGATACCTGCACTAGGCCTACAAATTAATTAAAGAACTTCCACATGGAGTACAGAACATAACGAACAACTCAGTATCAGACATCGTTTAATTAAAATCATCTATTAACTATTAATCTATTAACACAAAACATTTTGAACTAAATAAAACTAATGTTCTATCCTCTACATAAATAAAACCATCTTATTGTAAACTAGTGCACATAATGCTAATTTTACCTTAATATCTTATTCACATAAGTGTATTTCAAACACATTAACTCTATAATATAAATAGTCTAATTGTAATTACTTGACCTCGACTATAATACAGTAACAATCGAAAACTAAAAACGAGATCAAAATAACATTTATTTTGAAATATGTCTAGACTTTAAAGCTATTCACGTAACAATTGACCGCGCCTTCAACTATGTCACGTGGACACCTAGTCTAGACTACCTACTAATTACCGTGCCAGGTGCAAAATACGCCTCACGTTTTTTTTTTCTTTATTTCAACTAACTCTTTAACAGAAACACTTGACATAAATCTACACTACAAATTAAAAACAAAATGTGTAATATCTTTTTCATTAAAGACTACATTAAAAACCCTGTATACACTTAAACATTTATCATTTCCTTTTTACAAATTCTCTTTAACACAAACTCTAGCATACACACACATCTTATAATTATGCAAATATACATAATGCCACGTTTCATTAAATAAAAATAATTTTTATTTTCATGAAAAAAAACAATATTCCAAAACAAAACCTGTTTTTTTCCCTGAAAAGGTAAAAAACAAAAAATATTTATTTTGAAATATGTCTATACTGTACACAAATGTGTACATGTGACAATTTTTCGTGCCATAAACTATACTACCACAATACCTCTACCTAATTACCATACAAGATGTTAATTCTAACTTTTTTTAAAAAATGAAACCTTTTACAAATACATCAATATGGAATACAAAACACTCCTACAACACAAAATATACTTAAACAATGTCTGATATAGTAAATCCAAACTAACAATGTAAACACATTCTTAGAACATCCTTAAAACATGATAAAACACATGCCTACTTTTTAAATTAAAATATTATAACAACAACACCGTACCAACACCATTCCAAATATATAAACTGAAAAAATGCATGAATAAAATCTACACAAACACAACAATCAACAAAAAAAGTCAAACCACACATCACTGAATACTATTTTATTACTAGTCTAGCAAATGCAGTTCATAATACAACAACACACTACTTAAAATGATAAAAAAAGAACAATTTACATCTAAAGGCATTTCAAAACTAAATTCAATCATGTCATCATTTCAAAGTTCATTTCAATAGTATCTATACAGTCAATCAAACAATGTCACTGCAAATGAACAATACTCAACTAAGCAAGCAACAGGTCAAATAAAACAACAACAGAAGAAAAAAAAAACAATGAAAATTCATCACTAACAAAATCCACAAAAAAAGTTATCATAAACCACACTCAGTCAGGCACCAATTCACCTCTGGCCAAATCAAACCAGCAATTCAACTCAACTACACGCAAGTCAGATTATGCAGGACACTCATGTGGTTCCCAAACTCTTCTTCTGACGATTATCTAAAAAAAAAGGTCTTCATTGGACATCTTTCTGTGACGTTCATCTAGGACTCCTTGTCTCCAGGTCTGTACACATCATCTCTAGGTGCTCATCCACGATCTGCATCTGCTGGCAACAATAACCTCAAAAAAGGAAAGAAAGAGACTAATATTAGCAAATATTACCAATATTATTTCACATCATTTCACACTTTTCCTGTCAAACAAACAAACATATCTCATTTGACTGTTACAACCCAGGGGGTTGATCCTCACGAAAGGGGAGTAACATTAAGTAATTTTAAGAAGAAATACTCGTACGCCATACATGTAACCTTCAGGTGAGGAGAGACACCACAAACGAATGATGCTCCAAATACATGTTTTATTTACAAGCAGTGAAAAAGTAGGTGACATTACAATAAAGAAAACAAACATGTTTACAACTATATACAAATTGATGACACGACAATAAACACTACAAATGACGAGAATACACCTTTTTCACAGAAACCGGAAATACTCAATCGCAGGGTATGCAGACTTCCTGTGTAATGTCAACACAGCAGAAAGCCGGGTAATTTAAAATTAAAATGGAGAGTGTCTACACAACTTCCCTCGCTGGTTTGTCAAAGATAACTTTTGCAGACCCCATAAGAGTCGTGTAGGAAAACTCCGTCACAAAGAGGAACAAATTGGATAAAGGATATACGTTTTTCCACTAAGAGTTTATCCGCGTTTATACACGCTTAACGTGGCTTAACGTACGTAAAAAATGACCAGAAAACCCCAAATTTCTGTCATACCTTACTTGGAACCTGCTTGGAACGAACACTAACTACTATCAAAAGAACGAGCCCTTATTCCACAGATAAAGTGAATAATATCACGTTAAGCGTTTTCTCCCCCATAGAAGCCCATTATAAGGAAACAGCTTGGTTTATTAACTTACCTTAACAGCGACCAGGGAAAACCAAACTTCTGTTAAATTTCACTTAAAATAAACTCTTGCTGCTCTCAAAAGAACGAGCTCTCATTCAGCATATAAAGTGATCGCGCCCCATAGAAGTCTATTATACCAAAAAAAAAGCTTTACGTGGCTTAAAATTTTACTTATAATAAACACTTTCTGCTGTCAAAATAATTAGCTCTTATTGAGCATATAAAGTGAATAATATAAAGTGAATAATATCACGCTTTTCTCCCTATAGAACTCCATTAAGGAAAAAGCTAACATTGTTTGTTATAATGGACTTCTATGGGGCGCGCACTTTATATGCTGAATGAGAGCTCGTTCTTTTGACAGCAGCAAGTGTTTCTTATAAGTCAAATTTAACATACATTTGGTTTTCCCTGGTCGCTGTTGAGGTACGTAAACCACGTTAAGCTGTTTCCTTATAATGGGCTTCTATGGGGGAGAAAACGCTTAACGTGATATTATTCACTTTATATGTGGAATAAGGGCTCGTTCTTTTGATAGTAGTTAATGTTTGTTCCACGTAAGGTCTGACAGAAACTTGCGGTTTCCTGGTCGTTTTTTACATACATTAAGCCACGTTAAGCATTTTTCACGTTGTTTAACTGGTTACCGGCATACCGGGGCGGAAATGGGTTTACACAGCAATTACGTATTTCCGGCGCAAAATACGGAAGTTGTGAGAAAGGTCTATAGGAGACAAAAAACTGGCAGCATCCAAATCAAAGAAAGAAACAAAAAACAAAACTGCCTAATAAATCCAATCCTCTTACCGTCTCCCTTTCTCTCACGAGTGACATCTTTCCTCCAGCTTTATGCCATGGGCACTGATCTGACTTTGATCAGTGACATCACAGTACACGGGTGAAACAGATCAGTGGTGACAACCAATGAAACGAATCTGCAAAAGTGAAAGTAAAAACAAGACACCAGAGAAAAACACATAAACAGACCATTAATAAAACACAAGGGCAAAACATAACACAAAAACACAAACTCAATTCATACACATCTATTACCAAAATAACAATACCAACCACTTACATAAAATAACTTAAAAAATAATAAATAAATGAACAAACACAAACTTTACAGCAATAACCACAATATATACAATACTACACAAATGACTGAATTGCAGAAAACTCTCCAAAATACTTCAACAAACCTACCTGCAAACCTACCTTAAATACTATGTGCTACTGTACCTAAGGCAAAACCTGTATTAAATGATAAATATGGTAACACCAAATATACAATGAATTTAGTTAGTAGAACTGCGTTGATAAATAAAATCTATTTACACCATTATTTTGAAAGTCACCTTACAGGATGGTTACACAGCTACCTAAAACAGAACACAGGACTATACTTTTAGAAGTCATTTTCTTAAACTATCTTGACACTTTGACACACTTTTTCTACATTTAATGTCTCTGGTTGTTCTGTTTCTTCATTTCATTCCAGACAAAACTGCTGTCTCTCTAGACCACTGCATACTGCATGTTGTCAAAGTGCTCATCCATAAAAAAAATCTAACTGTATTATTATAATAAATAATGTTGAGAAATGGAAAGTAATATTTATATTAACAAACTAAATTGAAACATAAAAAACATACCAAATTTAGAAAATAAAAATACTTTTTCTTATTAAATAACAATGTTGCCCCTCTGACATAAAACTAGCATAACTCATCAACGAAACGACATATTCTAATTAAATAAATACCTGTTCCCTATAACGCAGCACAATACAATCTTGAAATAAATTGCACTACCAATAAAACCTAATACAAATTTACATTAAAAAACACTATTCTTTAATCAAGCTATTTCACATAACAATAATTACATTTTATATTCATTCTTAAGAACAACTTGTCATGCTACTATGTTATTATTTCTTATGATGACACTAAAACAAATTTCATAAAACAAACACTGCTCTTTTACGTACCATTAGTTAAAAAAGTTACACATTCTTTCATCATTAAATATTGACCTGCTTTCCAACCTAAACAAACAAGAACAAACATACTTTGAACAAAAGAAAAGTATATTCACTTTAAATTCCTCCAATTAAACTGTCTGATCCTATTCACACACACCTAACCACCCTACACCAATATCGTTCAAATCGATACCCACTAAAAATGCTGCAGCTGCTCCTGCATAAACACATCTTTTTTTCTCTTAAAATCATACATAATTATATCATCACATTAAACTTACATTTCTATCACATTTTGTACACCACATAACAAACATAACATATTATACATACCTCCAAACACTACTTCTGACTACTTCCACCTACACACAGCACACAAACGTAAGACTGTCACATTCATGGATGTCCTGGACATGGTTCACCAAACTGACCACTTCAATCTCCATAAACATTACTACTGAAACCTGCAGTCCATTACAAATAACATTAGTTATTAACATCAGACATCCACTACTTCAGATATTTACACTCCCTCATTCTTGACAATACCTCCCATACACTTATAAACACAAGCAATGTACACTAATTGTGCAAACAAACCTAATAACCTACACCTACTTCACCACTATAAATTAGAAATATATTAACTTAAAAAATAAACATATGCTAACAGTTAAAAACTATTTTTAAACATTTACTCAATACAATAAATCTTCAACAAAAACTTCTACATATCACTTTACTTCAAAATGGTAATACTATAATGTCATATAAAATATTACAAAAAACAAACAAACAACAACAACACTTACGGTGCACACTTAGCGTTGTAGAAGTCGACCTGCCTCTTACTTCATAATTGCACCTCCAGCAAACGGAACCCACACTCTGTTCATTTCACCTAACACATTACAAACAATAACGATCAAAACAATCGCACATCACATTTAGGTTACATTACTGCTCCGATGACTAAAAAAATTTCCACAAACAATACATCACCTTTCAGATTAGCTTGTTATCTTTAAAATTATACCAAATACATGCCTCTGCGTGCTTCAACAGCTTCAAGCCATTCTAATATATGTCAGATGTACCGATCAATGCATGCGGTGTACTTGAATAGTGCGATTTCTACTGGTTTGGCCTAAACACGTTTCTAATGACGGACGATTACGTCATCGCGTAATGTTTGAAATGGTTTAAACCTCTCAATCTAATTTGTCCAAAAAGACGTCAATCAAACGAAAAATCCAAAATATGCCAAACCCAAAAAACTACTTTACATAATACACTAAAATATATATATACAGTGTTAATTACAAAATAAATGTAACAGTAATTCGTTACGTTACTGAGAAAAAATATGTAATTAAATTACAGTTACTTATGAAAATGTTAAAGATTACAAATGGGGTTACATCTAAACATTTTCTTTAAAAATCTGGAATATGTTGAATAATATTATTCTGCTGCTTTGCCTGTTTTTTATATGCACGGCGATGCCTACCATTAATTAAAGCAGTGCTATTCTGATGCGTTTGATTGGTTTTCCGGTTTGAATTTGCGGCGCACCATGTCTGTCGATTGCGTCAATCCTCTTTGTCAGCGCGTTCTTCGTCCACTTTGTGTATTCGAGACCAATATTAAAACATTCATAACAAATTTGCTAGTCTGCTACCTGCCTTTACCAGACACACTTATATTTATGAACTCTTTCACAAAACAATACTGCATTTTCAAACCATTTTAATTTGGAATATCATTTGTAAAATCATTGTTTGGACTAGGCTACTGCGTGATTTTCAGCTGAAACCTGACTAATGATTTGAAGGATGAAAATCCCTGCAGTTTAGTTTATTTTCGAAAAATATAAATCTGTTTTTCTCGAGGGCTTGAAACTTTCCTCTAATGATCGATGTTGACCTAACGTGCCACCTAGTGGACAAATCTCTCAATTAGTTTGTCCCATTTGGTCCTGCAAAATCATCTAATGAAGCACCCCAGTTGGTCACTGAATCTAAGCAGTGTTTTAAATTAAATGTAACTTTATTTAAAACAATAAAAAACTAAATAAATAAATAAACAATACCATGGATTTTATGACACAGCTACAATGATGGAGTCTGTTTGGATTTGGCAGTATCTATTCTAGAATCTATTCTTGCTTCTCTTAGTGAGAAATAATTATTACCCTGTAAGCTATAATGATTTCCATTCACACATAGTGGTAAAAAAAAATAATAGTAGATTTTTACTATTTTTTATTATATCAGTAAAGTGAAAAACGTGTTTTTACTACATTATTATAATCTACAATTGTGTTTTCTCTTAAATATAACTAAAAATAATGATCTGTTTTTTTAGAGGAAACATTTAAGAAATCTTTTTTAAGATTTACGTTTTCTTCAAGGCATTGTTACTTGCCAGTGTGTCCTGTCAAACCTATGCAAAATTTAGACTTTGTAACAACAGTAAACAATTTTTTTGTTATAACGTCCGGTTTTGTGGTGGCTGTACTTTAAAATTAAATTAATATAATCTTAATTCAAGTGAGGAAAGATTTTTAAATTCTAACAGTAAACAGAGTGCTACTGTAAGGTCACACCAGCTTGGTATAAAATTGAAATGATTTAGTTGAAAATATCCATTAGAAACATAAAATTAATCAAAAAGTAATCAGATGTAATCAGTTACTTTACTTTTATAAAGTAATTGAAAAGGTACACTACTTATTACATTTTAAATAGGGTAATTTGTAATCTGTAATCTATTACATTTCCAAAGTAATATATATATATATATATATATATATATATATATATATATATTTTTTTTTTTTTTTATCAATAAACAACTCAATGCTCCATTCATGAACTATATTCTTCAATAATTCACCTGTCTAAATAAATCTTTTAGTAATCATTCAAAAACTCACTCATAAACAATCACCGCCCCCTAGTGGCTTACATTCATACTTTAATATGTTTACAACATTTTCTATATTAAAAACTGTACAAAATACTGACTATAGCATTAATGCAGTTCAATTTTCCGAATCAACTTCACAAAAAACTACCAAACATTATATAAAACGATTTGGAACTAATACCACATAAATTATGACTATTAAAAACACAACACATAAATCTTCTAAAAAAAAACATTGTAATTCAACAACATATTTAATTCATTAAAAAACACATACATACTACTGAAATATTACAAAATATTTTAATTAAAATAAAAAATTTTATTATGAACTTTGCACTTACCTAACATAGCAAAAAATACAAATGTATCCACAAAATATATTAAACATTCAAAATAAACTCCTTCATATTATGAAAAAAATATTGAATTTGTACTTTGGTTAGCTATAACAAAGTCATTTTAAAAGATGTGTGGCCACATATACTCAAAAGCTTATAAAACCTAAAAAAACTTTATGAAACGTGGTTAAAACATGTGACACATGAGTCTTAGCAACCATGCAAAGATTCATAGACCTCAGAGTATAGGCAGCACTATAACAATTAAATAAGGCCTCAAAAACACAATATTTCCAAAGTAAATCACCTTAAATCCATCATACATTCACTTATAGACTATCTCTTCACATAATATCATAGATCTAACCATTCTGGGATGCGTTTCCCTAAAGCATCATAGTTAAAGATTACCATTTTGCTCATACACTTTTTAACAATTTTGCCAGATAATCATTACAGTGAAATATGAAAATAACACAAACTCTTTAAAAGGGAAGACTTTTAATAATTATTTCAAATATCTAAAATTACAACACAATGTGTGTGAATGCATGTATTAATTAACCATTAAAATTTCTGTTTGTGTCTTTGACTGTTTTTGCATAATATAATATTTTAACTATTTCATTGTGTGTTTCTCTGTGCGTGTGTATGTGTCTGTTAGCTTATTGTCCATTCTCAATGTGCTTCAGTGTCAGCCATGCATTCAGGTTCCATTATACAACCTCAAAGGCCTTAACAATGCTCGAACCCCGGTAATTGCTGCTTGCAGCTATATTTATTATTATTATTTTTCTGCCGTAAAACTGAACGTGCAGCCCAAACCGTAAGTGCTAGAGACTTGAAACTTGGTCAAATGATAGAGCAAAAATCGAGGAGAACCTCACAAAGAATCAGCCCAATCGGACCATAGGTGGCGCTATAGCGACCAAAAACGCGAAAGTCATCATAACTCCCAAACCGTGTGTCGTAGACTCAAAAAAATTACATTTTTGGAATCCCTGGGTCTAGACAATTGTCAAATACTCATCTGTGATTTGGGGTCCCGGAGGCCCCGTTTTCCCATAAACTTGAGTTATGTCCAAAACCTACTTTTGCGAACTAGTCCTAGGTTTTTCGCCCGATCGGAACCAAACCAGTGCAGGAATATTCTCTGGACACTGAATATCAATAATTATCAAAAAAAAGTTGAATTTTTCACTCACGGTCGCAAAGGGCCACCAAAACGTTCGAAAGTGAGGGGCCACTTTTACTAAAATGGCTATAACTTTTGATAGGAATGAGATATCTTCACCAAACTCGGTACACATGTGTAGAAGCTCGATCCTTGGTCAAATAAAAAAAAATTGCTGAGCTTGACCCCTTGGTGGCGCTATAAATCGGAAAAAACATGTTATTGACTATAAATACACAGCCGTTAGTCCGATCGACTTGAAAATTGGTATGCAGTGACTTGGACCAAAGGGGCACAAGTGTCTATGAGGACATTGGCGTATCTCAAAAAACATGGCCGCCATTGGTCAATGAAGTTTGAGCACCTATTTGACAAGGTTAACGGAGGTCAATCAGAACGAAACTCGGTGGGCATGTTCGACTCACGGCCCTAAAGGTCTGTAAGAATTTTAAAAGAAATCGGCCACTAGTTGGCGCTAACGAGTTTTTTTGGCTCTGGAATCGCACGGCGTTTCACACATCCACACAATATGCATATCATTTGATAGATCTCCTCATGCCGAGAAAAATTGCTTCAAGAACCATTGCTGTCAATCAAATCGTTCATTAATTATTCACAAATATGTTAAAAACCTACTTTTGCGAACTAGTCCTAGGTTTTTCGCCCGATCTGGATCAAACCACTGCAGAAATATTCTCTGGACTCTCTAGATCAATAATTATCAAAAAAATGTTGAATTTTGTCCTTTTTTGGGCTATAACAGGGTCATTTACAAAATGGGCGTGGCCACATATACTCAAAAGCCTATAAAACCTAAACAAAAACTCAAAACTTTACAAAAATCGGTGACAACATGTAACAGATGACCCTTAACAAGCATGCAAAGTTTCATGACGATCGCACCATAGGTGGCGCTATAACAGTTAAAAAGGTGTCAAAACATGATATTTCTATTGTATATAGAACTAAAAACCCAATTAAACGTCAATATCTTCACATATACACAATATCTTCATATCATATGATAGATCTCCTCATTCTGAACAACTTTGCCTCTAGGACCAATGTTGTCAATCAAACTGTTCTTTTAATACATGAGATAATTTTAAAAATATACTTTGGTGAACTCGTCCTGGTTTTTCAACCCATACTCAATAAAATCAGTGCAGTACAATTCTCCAGACTCTCTTAGTCAATAATCATCAAAAAAATGTTGAAGATTTGCATTTGGACAGCTATAACAGAGCCATTTCATAATATGCTTTTTATCTAGTGTACCTAAAAGTCTACAAATACTAAAAGAAAACAAAAATTCACAAACTTAAGTAAAAATCATGCATCATATGATTCAAATAAGCACATGTTTATGGCAAAAAGGGCAATTTAATACTTATAAAACTTACAAAAAATGCACCTCTATTTCAACAAAATTACAACTATAGCCACTAGATGGCAGTAGAATACCACTAATGGGCTTACACATATTACAGAACAGTGCTTTGTATGCTTTTATGGCTGTATATACTTTTCAATTCATATGTAAATGATACTAAATCACTGTTATACCTTTTCAAATCACATTTAGCCAAAGTTTAAAGCTTAATTTATACAGATATATCATATTTTACAATTGCACATGATTATGATTATAGTGAAACATGACAATGATATATCAAATCTTAAAAACACAAGTCTTAAGTATTTTGTCACTAATCATTTATTATACAAATCTCTTATGTGCAACAAAATATGTGTGCATCTGTCTGTAATCATGCTTAATGAACACAATAGTTTAACCATTTCATTTCTGTGTATGTTTTTGTTTGTGAGTGTATTCTTCGTAATGGATATGTTCTGGTGTCAACCATATATTTCATGTTGGCCAACACCTTAACGGTATAGAAGCCATAAAGGCCTTAAATACTCGAACCCCGCTCAATGCTGCTTGCAGCTTTAATTAGGGGTTCGAGTGCGTAGCACTGAATCCCTATTGTTTTTGTTAGGATTTTTATTATTATTATTATTATTATTATTTTTCTGCCGTAAAACTGAACGGGCAGCCCAAACCGTAAGGCCTAGAGACTTGAAACTTGGTCAGATGATAGAGCAAAAATCGAGGAGAACCTCACAAAGAATCAGCCCAATCGGACCATAGGTGGCGCTATAGCGAACAGAAACGCGAAACCTATCATAACTCCTAAACCGTTTGTCCTAGACTCAAGTGTCTTATATCACTGGAATCCTTGGCTCAATCAAAACAAAATGGCTATCTCTGATTTCATTTCCGGTATGCAAATTTTTCCGCCATTTTGAAATTTGTCCAAAACCTACTTTTGCGAACTAGTCCTAGGTTTTTCGCCCGATCGGAACCAAACCAGTGCAGAAATATTCTCTGGACACTGAATATCAATAATTATCAAAAAAAAGTTGAACTTTTGACTCACGGTCGCAAAGGGCCACAAAAACGTTCGAAAGTGACGGGGCCACTTTTACTAAAATGGCTATAACTTTTGAATGGAATGAGATATCTTCACCAAACTCGAGACACACGTGTATAAGCTTAATCTTTGGTCAAATCAAAAAAATTGCGGAGCTTGAACACTTGGTGGCGCTATAAGGCGGAAAAGACATATAAACAGCTATAAATACACAGCCATTAGTCCGATCGACTTGAAAATTGGTATGCAGTGTCTTGGACCAAAGGGCCACAAGTATCTATGAGGACATTGGCGTATCTCAAAAAAACATGGCCGCCATTGGTCAATGAAGTTGGAGCACCTATTTGACAAGGTTAACAGAGGTCAATCGGAACGAAACTCGGTGGGCATGTTTGACTCATGCCCCTAATGGTCTGTAAGAATTTTGAAAGCAATCGGCCACTAGTTGGCGCTAACGAGTTTTTTGGCTCTGTAATCGCGCGGCGTTTCACTCATCCACACAAGATACATATAATTTGATAGATCTCCTCATGCCGAGAAACTTTGCCTCAAGAACCATTGCTGTCAATCAAATCGTTCATTAATTATTCACAAATATGTTAAAAACCTACTTTTGCGAACTAGTCCTAGGTTTTTCGCCCGATCTGGATCAAACCACTGCAGAAATATTCTCTGGACTCTCTAGATCAATAATTATCAAAAAAATGTTGAATTTTGTCCTTTGGTTGGCTATAATGGGCTAATTTAGAAAATGGGGTGTGACCACACATACTCAAAAGCCTATAAAAACTAAACAAAAACTCAAAACTTTACAAAAATTGGTGACAACATGTAGCCGATGACCCTTAACAAGCATGTGAAGTTTCATGACGATCGGACCATAGGTGGCGCTATAACAGTTAAAAAGGTGAAAAAAACATGATATTTCTACTGTATATAGAACTAAAAACCCAATTAAACGTCGATATCTTCACATATACACTATATCTTCATATCTTATGATAGATCTCCTCATTCTGAACAACTTTGCCTCTAGGACCAATGTTGTCAATCAAACTGTTCTTTTAATACGTGAGATGATTTTAAAAACATACTTTAGTGAACTCGTCCTGGGTTTTTCACCCATACTCAATAAAATCAGTGCAGTACAATTCTCCAGACTCTCTTGGTCAATAATTATCAAAAAAATGTTAAAGTTTTGCATTTGGACAGCTATAACAGAGCCATTTCATAATAAGCTTTTTTATCTAGTGTAGATTAAAGTCTACAAATACTAAAATAAAAAAAAATTTCACAAACCTAAGTAAAATTATGAATCATATGATTCAAAACAAGCATATGTTTATGGACACTGGGCAAAAAAAAGGCAATTTAATAGTTATAAAGCTTACAAACAATGTACCTCTATTTCAATAAAATTACAACTATAGCCACTAGAGGGCAGTAGAATACCACTAATGGGCTTACACATACAGATTTACCAGAACAGTGCTTTGTATGGTTTAATGGCTTTATATAGTTTTGAATTTATATGTAAATGATACTAAATCACTGTTATAACTTTTCAAATCACATTTAGCCAAAGTTTAAAACTTAATTTATACAGATATATCATATTTGACAATTACACATGATTATGATTATAGTGAAACATGACAATGATATATAAAATCTTAAAAACGCAAGTTTTAAGCATTTTGTTACTTATTTATTATACAAATCTCTTATGTGCAACAAAATATGTGTGCATCTGTCTGTGTGTGATCATGCTTAATGAACATAACAGTTTAACCATTTCATTTCAATGTAAGTTTCTGTTTGTGAGTGTACTCTTCATCATGGATATGTTCTGGTGTCAGCCATATATTTCATGTTGGCCTACACCCTACCAGTATAGAAGCCATAAAGGCCTTAAATACTCGAACCCCGTTAATTGCTGCTTGCAGCTATATTTAGGGGTTCGAGTGCGTAGCACTGAATCCCTATTGTTTTTGTTAGGATTTTTAGGGGTTCGAGTGCGTAGCACTGAATCCCTATTGTAATTGTTAAGGTTTTTAGGGGTTCGAGTGCGTAGCACTGAATCCCTATTGTTTTTGTTAGGATTTTTATTATTATTATTATTATTATTATTATTTTTCTGCCGTAAAACTGAACGGGCAGCCCAAACCGTAAGGCCTAGAGACTTGAAACTTGGTCAGATGATAGAGCAAAAATCGAGGAGAACCTCACAAAGAATCAGCCCAATCGGACCGTAGGTGGCGCTATAGCGAACCGAAACGCAAAACCTATCATAACTTCTAAACCGTTTGTCCTAGACTCAAGTGTCTTATATCACTGGAATCCTTGGCTCAATCAAAACAAAATGGCTATCTCCGATTTCATTTCCGGTATGCAAATTTTTCCGCCATTTTGAAATTTGTCCAAAACCTACTTTTGCGAACTAGTCCTAGGTTTTTCGCCCGATCAGAACCAAACCAGTGCAGAAATATTCTCTGGACACTGAATATCAATAATTATCAAAAAAAAGTTGAACTTTTGACTCACGGTCGCAAAGGGCCACAAAAACGTTCGAAAGTGACGGGGCCACTTTTACTAAAATGGCTATAACTTTTGAATGGAATGAGATATCTTCACCAAACTCGACACACACGTGTATAAGCTGAATCTTTGGTCCAATCAAAAAAATTGCGGAGCTTGTCCACTTGGTGGCGCTATAAAGCGGAGAAGACATATAAACAGCTATAAATACACAGCCGTTAGTCCGATCGACTTTAAAATTGGTATGCAGTGTCTTGGGCCAAAGGGGCACAAGTGTCTATGAGGACATTGGCGAATCTCAAAAAACATGGCCGCCATTGGCAATTGAAGTTTGAGCACCTATTTGACAAGGTTATCGGAGGTCAATCAGAACGAAACTCGGTGAGCATGTTCGACTCACAGCCCTAAAGGTCTGCAAGAATTTTGAAAGAAATCGGCCACTAGTTGGCGCTAACGAGTTTTTTGGCTCTGTAATCGCGCGGCGTTTCACACATCCACACAATATGCATATCATTTGATAGATCTCCTCATGCCGAGAAAAATTGCTTCAAGAACCATTGCTGTCAATCAAATCATTCATTAATTATTCACACATTTGTTAAAAACCTACTTTTGCGAACTAGTCCTAGGTTTTTTGCCCGATCTGGATCAAACCACTGCAGTAATATTCTCTGGACTCTCTAGATCAATAATTATCAAAAAAATGTGGAATTTTGTCCTTTGGTTGGCTATAACAGGGTCATTTACAAACGGGGCGTGGCCACATACATTCAAAAGGCTATAGAACCTAAACAAAAACTCAAAACTTTACAAAAATTGGTGAAAACATGTAGAAGATGACCCTTAACAAGCATGCCATGTTTCATGAAGATTAGACAATAGGTGGCGCTATAACAGTTAAAAAGGTGTCAAAAACATGATATTTCTATTGTATAAAGAACTAAAAACCCAATGAAACGTCCAAATATTCACATATACACTATATCTTCATATCATATGATACATCTCCACATTCTGAACAACTTTGCCTCTAGGACCACTGTTGTCAATCAAACTGTTCTTTTAATACGTGAGATAATTTAAAAAACATACTTTGGTGAACTCGTCCTGGGTTTTGAACTCATAGTCAATACAATCACTGCAGTACAATTCTCCAGACTCTCTTGGTCAGTAATTATCAAAAAAAGTTGAACATTTGCATTTGGACAGCTAAAACAGGGCATTTTCATAATATGCTTTTCATCTAGTGTACATTAGAAGTCTACAAATACTTAAATAAAACAAAAATTCACAGACCTAAGTAAAATTATGTATCATATGATTCAAAACAAGCATATGTTTATGGACACTGAGCAAAAAAAAGGCAATTTAGTAGTTATAAAGCTTTAAAAAAAATGCACCTCTATTTCAACAAAATTACAACTATAGCCACTAGATGGCAGTAGAATACCACTAATGGGCTCACACATATTATTGGAACAGTGCTATGTATGGTTTAATGGCTGTATATAGTTTTGAATTTATATGTAAATTATACTAAATCACTGTTATAACTTTTCAAATCACATTTAGCCAAAGTTTAAAGCTTAATTTATACAGATATATCATATTTGACAATTACACATGATTATGATTACAGTAAAACATGAAAATGATATATCAAATCTTAAAAACACAAGTCTTAAGCATGTTGTCACTTATCATTTATTATACAAATCTCTTATGAGCAACAAAATATGTGTGCATCTGTCTGTGTCTGTAATCATGCTTAATGAACACAATAGTTTAACCATTTCATTTCTGTGTATGTTTCTGTTTGTGATTGAATTCTTCATAATGGATATGGTCTGGTGTCAGCCATATATTTCGTGTTGGCCAACACCCTAACGGTATAGAAGCCGTAAAGGCCTTAAATACTCGAACCCCGTTAATTGCTGCTTGCAGCTATATTGTTTATTTGTAATCGCTAAAATAATCTTTTTTTTTTCCTAAAACTGAACGTGCAGCCCAAACCGTAAGACCGAGAGACTTGAAACTTGGCCAGAAGGTAGAGCTCCCTGTGGGGACATCCTGAAAAAAGAATGAGCCTAATCGGACCATAGGTGGCGCTAGAGCGCAAAAAAACAATTTTTTTGACATTTTGGCCATAATCTCGTAAACCGCTTGTCGTAGACTCAAAAACTTTACATCGTTGCATTCCTTGGGTCAGGCCGAACAAAAGTGTATTGCAAAATTTTTGAGCTGCGACGTACGCTTGACCCCGAAAACTGGACGTTTGTCCGAAACCTACTTTTGCGAACTAGTCCTAGGTTTTTCGCCCGATTGGAACCAAACCAGTGCAGAAATATTCTCTGGACACTGAATATCAATAATTATCAAAAAAAAGTAACATTTGTGACTCACGGTCGCAAAGGGCCACCAAAACGTTCAATACTGACGGGGCCACTTTTACTAAAATGGCTATAACTTTTGAATGGAATGAGATATCTTCACCAAACTCGGTACACATGTGTATAAGCTCAATCCTTGGTCAAATAAAAAAAACTGCAGAGCTTGAACACTTGGTGGCGCTATACAACGGAAAAAGCATATTATTGACTATAAATACACAGCCGTTAGTCCGATCGACTTCAAAATTGGTATGCAGTGACATGGACCAAAGGGGCACAAGTGTCTATGAGGACATTGGCGTATCTCAAAAAACATGGCCGCCATTAGCCAATGAAGTTTGAGCACCTATTTGACAAGGTTAACGGAGGTCGATCGGAATGAAACTCGTTGGGCATGTTCGACTCATGCCCCTAAAGGTCTGTAAGAATTTTGAAAGAAATCGGCCACTAGTTGGCGCTAACAAGATTTTTTGGCTCTGTAATCGCGTGGCGTTTCACACATCCACACATTATTCATATCATTTGATAGATCTTCTCATGCCAAGAAATTTTGTCTCAAGAACTATTGCTGTCAATCAAATTGTTCATTAATTATTCACAAATATGTTAAAAACCTACTTTTGCGAACTAGTCCTAGGTTTTTTGCCCGATCTACATCAAACCACTGTAGTAATATTCTCTGGACTCTCTAGATGAATAATTATCAAAAAAATGTTGAATTTTGTCCTTTGGTTGGCTATAACAGGGTCATTTAGAAAAGGGGCCTGGCCACATATACTCAAAAGCCTATAGAACCTAAACAAAAACTCAAAACTTTACAAAAATTGGTGACAACATGTACCCGATGAGTCTTAACAAGCATGTGAAGTTTCATGAAGATCAGACCACAGGTGGCGCTATAACAGTTAAAAAGGTGTCAAAAACATGATATTTCGATTGTAAATGAACTGAAATCACAATAAACCGTCTATATACTCACATATAAGCTATATCTTCATATCATATGACATATTGCCTCATTCTAAAAAACTTTGCCTCTAGGATCACTGCTGTCAAAATTTACCATTTTGTTCATACAGACAAATTTGTTTTTACAGTTAAGCCAGATTTTGGTTACAGTGAGACCTGAAAATGGGATATAAACTCTTAAAAGGACCTGTTATATTGTTAAAGAAATCTCTTACATGCAACAAAATGTGTGTCTATCTGTCTGTGTGTGTAATCATGCTTAATGAACATAACAGTTTAACCATTTCATTTCAATGTAAGTTTCTGTTTATCGGTGAATTCTTCATAATGGATATGTTCTGGTGTCAGCCATATATTTCATGTTGGCCAACACCTTAACAGTATAGTAGCCGTAAAGGCCTTAAATACTCGAACCCCGCTCAATGCTGCTTGCAGCTTTAATTATTATTATTATTATTATTTTTCTGCCGTAAAACTGAACGTGCAGCCCAAACCGTAAGTGCTAGAGACTTGAAACTTGGTCAAATGATAGAGCAAAAATCGAGGAGAACCTCACAAAGAATCAGCCCAATCGGACCATAGGTGGCGCTATAGCGACCAAAAACGCGAAAGTCATCATAACTCCCAAACCGTGTGTCGTAGACTCAAAAAAATTACATTTTTGGAATCCCTGGGTCTAGACAATTGTCAAATACTCATCTGTGATTTGGGGTCCCGGAGGCCCCGTTTTCCCATAAACTTGAGTTATGTCCAAAACCTACTTTTGCGAACTAGTCCTAGGTTTTTCGCCCGATCGGAACCAAACCAGTGCAGGAATATTCTCTGGACACTGAATATCAATAATTATCAAAAAAAAGTTGAATTTTTCACTCACGGTCGCAAAGGGCCACCAAAACGTTCGAAAGTGAGGGGCCACTTTTACTAAAATGGCTATAACTTTTGATAGGAATGAGATATCTTCACCAAACTCGGAACACATGTGTAGAAGCTCGATCCTTGGTCAAATAAAAAAAATTGCTGAGCTTGACCCCTTGGTGGCGCTATAAATCGGAAAAAACATGTTATTGACTATAAATACACAGCCGTTAGTCCGATCGACTTGAAAATTGGTATGCAGTGACTTGGACCAAAGGGGCACAAGTGTCTATGAGGACATTGGCGTATCTCAAAAAACATGGCCGCCATTGGTCAATGAAGTTTGAGCACCTATTTGACAAGGTTAACGGAGGTCAATCAGAACGAAACTCGGTGGGCATGTTCGACTCACGGCCATAAAGGTCTGTAAGAATTTTGAAAGAAATCGGCCACTAGTTGGCGCTAACGAGTTTTTTTGGCTCTGGAATCGCGCGGCGTTTCACACATCCACACAATATGCATATCATTTGATAGATCTCCTCGTGCCGAGAAAAATTGCTTCAAGAACCATTGCTGTCAATCAAATCGTTCATTAATTATTCACAAATATGTTAAAAACCTACTTTTGCGAACTAGTCCTAGGTTTTTTGCCCGATCTGGATCAAACCACTGCAGAAATATTCTCTGGACTCTCTAGATCAATAATTATCAAAAAAATGTTGAATTTTGTCCTTTTTTGGGCTAAAACAGGGTCATTTACAAAATGGGTGTGGCCACATATACTCAAAAGCCTATAAAACCTAAACAAAAACTCAAAACTTTACAAAAATCGGTGACAACATGTAACAGATGACCCTTAACAAGCATGCAAAGTTTCATGACGATCGCACCATAGGTGGCGCTATAACAGTTAAAAAGGTGTCAAAACATGATATTTCTATTGTATATAGAACTAAAAACCCAATTAAACGTCAATATCTTCACATATACACAATATCTTCATATCATATGATAGATCTCCTCATTCTGAACAACTTTGCCTCTAGGACCAATGTTGTCAATCAAACTGTTCTTTTAATACATGAGATAATTTTAAAAATATACTTTGGTGAACTCGTCCTGGTTTTTCAACCCATACTCAATAAAATCAGTGCAGTACAATTCTCCAGACTCTCTTAGTCAATAATCATCAAAAAAATGTTGAAGATTTGCATTTGGACAGCTATAACAGAGCCATTTCATAATATGCTTTTTATCTAGTGTACCTAAAAGTCTACAAATACTAAAAGAAAACAAAAATTCACAAACTTAAGTAAAAATCATGCATCATATGATTCAAATAAGCACATGTTTATGGCAAAAAGGGCAATTTAATACTTATAAAGCTTACAAAAAATGCACCTCTATTTCAACAAAATTACAACTATAGCCACTAGATGGCAGTAGAATACCACTAATGGGCTTACACATTTTAATAGAACAGTGCTTTGTATGGTTTAATGGCTTTATGTAGTTTTGAATTGATATGTAAGTGATACTAAATCACTGTTATAGCTTTTCAAATCACATTTAGCCAAATTTAAAACTTAATTTATACAGATATATCATATTTGACAATTACACATGATTATGATTACAGTGAAACATGACAATGATATATCAAATCTTAAAAACACAAGTCTTAAGTATTTTGTCACTAATCATTTATTATACAAATCTCTTATGTGCAACAAAATATGTGTGCATCTGTCCGTGTCTGTAATCATGCTTAATGAACACAATAGTTTAACCATTTCATTTCTGTGTATGTTTTTGTTTGTGAGTGTATTCTTCGTAATGGATATGTTCTGGTGTCAACCATATATTTCATGTTGGCCAACACCTTAACGGTATAGAAGCCATAAAGGCCTTAAATACTCGAACCCCGCTCAATGCTGCTTGCAGCTTTAATTATTATTATTATTATTATTATTATTATTATTTTTCTGCCGTAAAACTGAACGGGCAGCCCAAACCGTAAGGCCTAGAGACTTGAAACTTGGTCAGATGATAGAGCAAAAATCGAGGAGAACCTCACAAAGAATCAGCCCAATCGGACCATAGGTGGCGCTATAGCGAACCGAAACGCGAAACCTATCATAACTCCTAAACCGTTTGTCCTAGACTCAAGTGTCTTATATCATTGGAATCCTTGGCTCAATCAAAACAAAATGGCTATCTCCGATTTCATTTCCGGTATGCAAATTTTTCCGCCATTTTGAAATTTGTCCAAAACCTACTTTTGCGAACTAGTCCTAGGTTTTTCGCCCGATCGGAACCAAACCAGTGCAGAAATATTCTCTGGACACTGAATATCAATAATTATCAAAAAAAAGTTGAACTTTTGACTCACGGTCGCAAAGGGCCACCAAAACGTTTGAAAGTGACGGGGCCACATTTACTAAAATGGCTATAACTTTTGAAGGGAATGAGATATCTTCACCAAACTCGAGACACACGTGTATAAGCTTAATCTTTGGTAAAATCAAAAAAATTGCGGAGCTTGAACACTTGGTGGCGCTATAAGGCGGAAAAGACATATAAACAGCTATAAATACACAGCCATTAGTCCGATCGACTTGAAAATTGGTATGCAGTGTCTTGGACCAAAGGGCCACAAGTATCTATGAGGACATTGGCGTATCTCAAAAAAACATGGCCGCCATTGGTCAATGAAGTTGGAGCACCTATTTGACAAGGTTAACAGAGGTCAATCGGAACGAAACTCGGTGGGCATGTTTGACTCATGCCACTAATGGTCTGTAAGAATTTTGAAAGAAATCGGCCACTAGTTGGCGCTAACGAGTTTTTTGGCTCTGTAATCGCGCGGCGTTTCACTCATCCACACAAGATACATATAATTTGATAGATCTCCTCATGCCGAGAAACTTTGCCTCAAGAACCATTGCTGTCAATCAAATCGTTCATTAATTATTCACAAATATGTTAAAAACCTACTTTTGCGAACTAGTCCTAGGTTTTTCGCCCGATCTGGATCAAACCACTGCAGTAATATTCTCTGGACTCTCTAGATCAATAATTATCAAAAAAATGTTGAATTTTGTCCTTTGGTTGGCTATAATGGGCTAATTTAGAAAATGGGGTGTGACCACACATACTCAAAAGCCTATAAAAACTAAACAAAAACTCAAAACTTTACAAAAATTGGTGACAACATGTAGCCGATGACTCTTAACAAGCATGTGAAGTTTCATGACGATCGGACCATAGGTGGCGCTATAACAGTTAAAAAGGTGAAAAAAACATGATATTTCTACTGTATATAGAACTAAAAACCCAATTAAACGTCGATATCTTCACATATACACTATATCTTCATATCTTATGATAGATCTCCTCATTCTGAACAACTTTGCCTCTAGGACCAATGTTGTCAATCAAACTGTTCTTTTAATACGTGAGATGATTTTAAAAACATACTTTAGTGAACTCGTCCTGGGTTTTTCACCCATACTCAATAAAATCAGTGCAGTACAATTCTCCAGACTCTCTTGGTCAATAATTATCAAAAAAATGTTAAAGTTTTGCATTTGGACAGCTATAACAGAGCCATTTCATAATAAGCTTTTTTATCTAGTGTAGATTAAAGTCTACAAATACTAAAATAAAAAAAAATTTCACAAACCTAAGTAAAATTATGAATCATATGATTCAAAACAAGCATATGTTTATGGACACTGGGCAAAAAAAAGGCAATTTAATAGTTATAAAGCTTACAAACAATGTACCTCTATTTCAATAAAATTACAACTATAGCCACTAGAGGGCAGTAGAATACCACTAATGGGCTTACACATACAGATTTACCAGAACAGTGCTTTGTATGGTTTAATGGCTTTATATAGTTTTGAATTTATATGTAAATGATACTAAATCACTGTTATAACTTTTCAAATCACATTTAGCCAAAGTTTAAAACTTAATTTATACAGATATATCATATTTGACAATTACACATGATTATGATTATAGTGAAACATGACAATGATATATAAAATCTTAAAAACGCAAGTTTTAAGCATTTTGTTACTTATTTATTATACAAATCTCTTATGTGCAACAAAATATGTGTGCATCTGTCTGTGTGTGATCATGCTTAATGAACATAACAGTTTAACCATTTCATTTCAATGTAAGTTTCTGTTTGTGAGTGTACTCTTCATCATGGATATGTTCTGGTGTCAGCCATCAATTTCATGTTGGCCTACACCCTACCAGTATAGAAGCCATAAAGGCCTTAAATACTCGAACCCCGTTAATTGCTGCTTGCAGCTATATTGTTTATTTGTAATCGCTATATCAATCTCTTTTTTTTTCCTAAAACTGAACGTGCAGCCCAAACCGTAAGGCCTAGAGACTTGAAACTTGGCCAGAAGGTAGAGCTCCCTGTGGGGACATCCTGAAAAGAGAATGAGCCTAATCGGACCATAGGTGGCGCTACAGCGCAAAAAAACAAATTTTTTGACATTTTGGCCATAATCTCGTAAACCGCTTGTCGTAGACTCAAAAACTTTACATCGTTGCGTTCCTTGGGTCAGGCCGAACAAAAGTGTATTGCAAAATTTTTGAGCTGCGACGTACGCTTGACCCCGAAAACTGGACGTTTGTCCGAAACCTACTTTTGCGAACTAGTACTAGGTTTTTCGCCCGATCGGAACCAAACCAGTGCAGAAATATTCTCTGGACTCTGAATATCAATAATTATCAAAAAAAAGTAACATTTTTGACTCACGGTCGCAAAGGGCCACCAAAACGTTCAATACTGACGGGGCCACTTTTACTAAAATGGCTATAACTTTTGAATGGAATGAGATATCTTCACCAAACTCGGTACACATGTGAATAAGCTTAATCCTTGGTGAAATCAAAAAAATTGCATAGCTTGAACACTTGGTGGCGCTTTAAAACGGAAAAAGCATATTATTGACTATAAATACACAGCCGTTAGTCCGATCGACTTGAAAATTGGAATGCAGTGACTTGGACCAAAGGGGCACAATTGTCTATGAGGACATTGGCGTATCTAAAAAAACATGGCCGCCATTGACCAATGAAGTTTGAGCACCTATTTGACAAGGTTAACGGAGGTCAATCAGAACGAAACTCGGTGGGCATGTTCGACTAACAGCCCTAAAGGTCTGTAAGAATTTTGAAAGAAATTGGCCACTAGTTGGCGCTAACGAGGTTTTTTGGCTCTGTAATCGTGCGGCATTTCACTCATTCACACAAGATACATATCGTTCGATAGATCTCCTCCTGCCGAGAAACTTTGTCTCAAGAACCATTGCTGTCAATCAAAACGTTCATTATTTATTCACAAATATGTCAAAAACCTACTTTTGCGAACTAGTCCTAGGTTTTTTGCCCGATCTCGATCAAACCACTGCAGTAATATTCTCTGGACTCTCTAGATCAATAATTATCAAAAAAATGTTGAATTTTGTCCTTTGGTTGGGTATAACAGGGTCATTTAGAAAAGGGGCGTGGCCACATATACTTAAAACCCTATAGAACCTAAACAAAAACTCAAAACTTTACAAAAATTGGTGACAACATGTATCCGATGACTCTTAACAAGCATGTGAAGTTTCATGAAGATCGGACCATAGGTGGCGCTATAACAGTTACAAAGGTGTCAAAAACATGATATTTCGATTGTAAATGAACTGAAATCACAATAAAATGTCTATATACTCACATATACACTATATCTTCATATCATATGACAGATTGCCTCATTCTAAAAAAAACTTTGTCTCTAGGATCACTGCTGTCAAAATTTACCATTTTCTTCATACAGACATATTTGTTTTTACAGTTAAGCCAGATTTTGGTTACAGTGAGACCTGAAAATGGGATATAAACTCTTAAAAGGACCTGTTATATTATTAAAGATATCTCTTACGTGCAACAAAATGTGTGTGCATCTGTCTGTGTGTGTTATCATGCTTAATGAACATAACAGTTTAACCATTTCATTTCTGTGTATGTTTCTGTTTGTGAGTGAATTCTTCATCATGGATGTGTTCTGGTGTCAGCCATATATTTCATGTTGGCCAACACCATAACGGTATAGAAGCCGTAAAGGCCTTAAATACTCGAACCCCGCTCAATGCTGCTTGCAGCTTTAATTATTATTATTATTATTATTATTATTTATTTATTTTTACATTTTTAATTTATTAATATTAAGTTTAATATGTTATATTAGTTCAACATATTTTTTATTTACTATTATTATTACTATGTACTATTATGGCACCATAATTCCA